>NW_007726237.1:38798-74228 GCF_000696425.1 Galeopterus variegatus
TAAAAAAAAAAAAAAAAAAAAATTAACTTTTTTAAGCATTTTTTTTTTTTTTTTTTTTTACTAACCGGTAACGGGATCGCAACCCTCAGTGTCGCGCCCGTACCGGGGACCAGCAACGGGATCGCAACCCTCGGTGTTGCACCCACACCGCGCTCAGCCAGTGAGCGGGAAGTGGTCTCCACATGGGATCCGAAGCCTCGGTGGGAGTGTCGCCCCGCTCCCAAGCGGTGCACTCTCCAGTGAGCCACCAGGCCGGCCCTGTATAAGCATTCTGAAAGACAGAGAATACATAGCAGGAGGCAGGAGTCTTTTTTTTGGGGGGGGCAGAGTTGATTATACATATAAGTGGGGTACAGCATTGAATGTCAGTACCTATGTGTAATATGTGATTTTCAATTCAGGATAATTAGTATATTCAACGTTATACAGTGTAATCAATTTTCATGGCCTTTTACCAACCTCCGCCCCCTTGCCACCTCTGGTAACCTCAGTTCTATTCTCTTCTTTTGAAAATTCAACATATTATTGTGATTACTGTAGCTTTCGTTCTTTTTAGCTCCCATATATAAGTAAGGACAAGTGATATTTCTCTTTCTGTGCCTAGCTTATTTGACTTAATATAATTTTCTCTAAGTTCATCCATTGTACTTAGAATGCTATTTGCTGCAAATGGCAGTATGTCATTCTTTTTTTTATGGCAGAGTAGTGTTGTGTTTTGTAAATATACCATATTTTATTTATGAAGTTGTCTGATGATAGACATCTAGGTTGGTTCCAACTCTCGGCTATTGTTATGATAGCCTTCAATAAATAGACTTCAATAAATAGAGCTTCAGTAAACATGGGAGTACCAGTATCCCTTTGACATGACGATTTCCATTCCTTTGGGTATATACCCAGCAGTAGGATTGCTGGATCATATGACAATCTTATCTGTAGTTGTTTGAGGAACCTCCATACCATTTTCATAATGGCTGCACCAGTTTACGGTCCCAGCAACAGTATAGAAGTGTTCCTCTTTCTCTGCATCCTCTCCAGCATTTGTTATTCTTTGATAATAGCCAGTCTCACTGGAGTGAGATGATGTCTCAGTGTGGTTTTGATCTGCATATCCCTGACACCAAGTGATGCTGAACATTTTTTCATGTGTCTGTTGGCCATTTCTATATCTTCCTTTGAGAAATGCCTATTCAGCTCCTTTGCTCATTTTTTAATTAGATTATTTGTGTTGTTTTTACTATTAAGTTGTTTGAGTTCCTTGCATATTTTGGACAGTATCAGGAGTCTTTAAACAAATACCAATTCTTTATGAGCTGATATTTCCTTTTTTAATAATCCTTCCTATTGAAAATTCAGAGATATTATAGAGACATGCATATATTTACCAACAAAGATAGTCATTGCAGCATCATGTATAAAAATAAAATGTTAGACACTACCAATACCCTGTAGTCAATAAATTAGTTAAGTAAATTGCAGGATATTGTATATCTGGACAAACAGTGTATTCTAATATTACGTTATGTTGCATTATGCTTATATTCTAATATTATGTTATGTTGCATTATATGCTTAATTATATTAATGATACAATGCAAAAGTTGTAAAAAAAAGAAAAGTAATGCCTACACAAATATTGAAAAAGTACTAATGGATCAACAACAAAATGTTAGAGGTGGTTTTCTCTAGATGGAGGGTGCTATGGGTTAAATGTGTCCCCCATAAGTGTATGTATTAGAAACTTGACCCCCATTGTAGCAGTGTTAAGATGGTGGGAGATCCAATTATGGCATTTGAAAAGAGGGGCCTTTAAAAGGTGATTGGAGCTCCGTGATTGTGCCCTTATGAATATTGATTCATTCATGGAGTTGATTGTTTAATGGGTGGTCATGGGTGAGGTTCTGATGGCTTTATAAAGAGAGCAAGTGAGCAGGTTAGCTCTCTTGCCCAGCCCATCCTCACCATGTGACACCCCGAGTTGCTGTACAGTTACCCCACCAGGAAGAAGATTTTCACCAGGTGTATTACCTGGACTTTGGACTCCCCAGCCTCCAAAACTGTAAGAAATACATTTCCTTTCTTTATAAATTACCCAGTTTCTGATAGTCTCTTATAAGCAACAGAAAATGGACTAATAAAGACATATTGTGTGGATGTTTTATTTTTCCTTTTTATGTTTTAGAATACTTTTTATTATATTTTAAATGAATACATATTCCTTTTATAATTAGATTTTTTAAAGCACTGTTATTTAAATAAATTATACTAATTATAATCATAATAAAACATTCAAGCTTATTTCCATATGGGGGAGGGGTTTGGGATTGGTGGGAAGCAAACGACAGGGAGGCCCTGTGATCACGAAACAGCCAAAAAAAAATAAAGAATATTTTTACCTCTTCTCTCTTTTTCTTGTGTTTCATCCTCATCATGTCTCCAACCTTTTCACGTGCCCCATCGTTCTGCTATCCTCTCTTCCCACGTTCTCTTTCACTCCCTCTTCTCCCCCCCACACCCCTAGTCCGGTCTCCTTCCTTCCTCTCCCCTCCTCTCCTTTCTTTTCTTTCTATAGCATTGAAATATTTTCGAATCTAACTTTAGGAATTCATATCCATAGCAGACTACTGATTTAAAAACTAACCAAAAAAAAAAAAAAGATAAATTTAAAGGTGCATTTTTATTTTTTCATCATCACAATGGTTTTAGCCAAGCAGTTAATACAAATTAGAAAGCAGACTGGCATAGCCTTCAAAGTATTTTCACAGAACAGCATCCCTGTCTTTGCCCAGTTCCAAATCCCTTCCTGCTTTGTATTCACAACTACTGAAATTCTTCAGAAATAAACAAAGTACTAAGGAGAATAGCCGCCGTTTGATACCCCAGGCATTTTTGCCTCTGCGATGACAATGAATATAATTTACTCTTTCATCTAACATGACTCTATCCCTGCTCTCCTCCAAGCTTTACTAACTGGATCTCCTGTCCTTCTCTATTGAGGCACTTATGGTCAGTAGCCTCTTAGGGTATATTTCCAGAAGTGTCAATACCCAGCAATAAAGCGAGAGAAGGTTTTAATGTCATAGTAGGCTGCCAAGTATGGAGAGTTACTACAAGGATGGTTAAACCAGCCTTTCCTGAGGGCCAGGCACAGATGGGATGTGGCAGTCCACGTGGAGACTAACAGTGTGTTTCTGAGAAGGGTCAGGATTTATTAGTCATTTTGCAAGTTGATAGCAGAGAAGCCACCGTCAAACTTAGAAACCCCACTGTCTCAAAGTCTAAAATGAAGAAATTAATTTCCAATCTGATTCCAATCTCTAGGATGTGAAACCCCCTCAGATATATCTAAGCCCATGTTACCCTAATCCCCAGTACACATAACCCTTGCAGGATGTCAAAATGTCTGAACTTTTTCCCATTATTTCTCCATATCTTTTTAGTGTAAGGCATTCACATTAACTTTTGAGTTTACGCTATTGTTCCTGAGACACTACAGAATTAAAAGGAAAGGGATTTTATTCCTTTTTTAATAAGAAGGATCATTAAAACGAGTGAAGAATCTGGGTTATTAGTTCCAACCTTGGCACTCTCTGAATAGTGTGACCTCAGACAAAGTATCTGCCCTCTTGAGGCCTTGGCTTCCTTAATTGTTACGTGAGGGGTTTGAACTATTTAATCTCTAGCAGACTTTCCACCTCTAAAGGATCCCTCAATTCATACCATTGACAGTGGTAGTAGCTGCACCTATTACTACTTTACTTGCCACAACAATCTAATTATTAAATACTGTTATTATTATTTTTTCTACAGATGGGATATAGGGCCATAGAGGAATTAGAAAGCCTAGGTTCCAGTCTGATTGTTGTATTTATTAGCTGTGTGCCTTTAGGCAAGTAAACTACTTTTAGAGCTAACACTGACTTTCTCTTATCTTATCATTATTTTTCCTGAATTTGTGTCATGGGTGAATTTTCTGTGCACACACCACGTATTCTTTTCCACAAGTGTTGACACTTGATGAGCAGGACACTGACAAAGCCACAGCCTCACAGCTGTATATGACATCAGTCCCACACTTTAAAGATGGATGCCAGCCATTGACCAATACCATGTGACAATTTTTTTTTTTTTTAATACCTAAACTCCTTATAGTTTGCATTTTTTCCACACAGCTTTCAGGACATGTTATCACCACCCAAGATATTACATATTCATATTTATTTTTATTTTTCCCTGTCTTCCCTATTGAAATGTAAGGTACAAGGATTTTCCTGTTTTATTCACGGATAAGCACCAGTGCCTCGAACTATACCTAGCACATTGTAGGTATTCAGTAAACGTTCCATACATTTCAATGTCCCATTCATTTTATTTTCAGTAAATTCACTCATTTATTTATTTAAAAAAATAATTCAGGGGCCGGCCCAGTGGCGCACTGCTACAGTGCGCCACTTGGGAGCGTGGTGGCGCTCCCGCCAAGGGTTCGGATCCCACATACAGACCGGTTCCCACTCACTGGCTGGGCGAGGTGCGGGTGCAGCACCGGGGGTTGCGATCCCATTGCCGGTCCCGGTCCGGTACGGGCACAACACTGAGGGTTGCAGTCCGTTGCCAGACATGAAAAAAGACAAAAAGGAAAAAATAATAATAATAATAGTAATAATTCAGTATGGCTAACAATAATATTTTGTATATTTAAAATTAGCAAGAAGAGAATTTTGAAAGTTCTGCAATTACACATATTGAAACATCACACTGGACCCCATAAATATGTATAATTATTTTGTGTCAATAAAATACAAAAATAATTCAGGATTAAATGTCTGCCCTGCCTGGTTTTAAGGATTAAGGCTCCACAGGAATACTCAGTTTTGGGCAATATTCTCTGTGGTGAGTTACCTGCACCAGCACCTCAGGATTGTACAAAATGATTCATTGAAATGTGGGAAGAAGATATTATAATTTCTGATTACTCATTGCTCCTACTTTAGTTTCTATTTTGTGCATATTTTCAAAAGTTAATACATAAGTACTCTACTGCATTTTCCCAACTGATAACTAACAAACCATCGTGCATTGGGAATATGTTTATTTTTCCCCCTTCCTTGATATTTTCAAACAAAAAATTTGGAGATAGCCATCCCAGAATTCTCTTATGGAATATAATTTCCATGGACAGATGATCGCCAGCAGCAAAATGCTCATGTTTCAATTCTTTTAAACTTATATTTGCTCTACCCTCTAGAATGAGGTTCTTTGCTCCTAACAGAAAGAAGTGGAGAGGTTCTCTCTTTTCCTTATCTTTGGCTAATACAGCTTCTCCAGTGCCAAGCAGGACCTCCTGTGTCCCTCCTCTTACCCTGAATTGAACATCAATACAAACACACCCCTCCTGGCAGTCCTTAGCACAGTTTTTCAGCAATGACTTTTGCACAGCTTTAGCCTTCCTAGCACTCTTAGAAAGATGATGTAAGAATTGTAAGTATTCTGAAATTTGAGAAAATTCCATGTCTCCTCCCTACACAGACTTCACTCACCTCTTCTCTCTCTCCCCGTGTGATTTGCATACTGTAGAGCTAGGGCTGGGTCTGGAGCTCACAGACCCCTTGAACCTGTTCACAAACCCTTCGCATGCAGGTCTATGAGCTAGGTAACCAGCAAAAAAGGTCCTTGGAGCCTTGGTGGAAGTAGGAGTAGTCTTTATTCAGCAAATAAATGTCTGAGAGCTAGGCAGTACAAAGAGAAACTCAGAAACTCAACTTCTGCCAGCAAAGTCCAAAGGAAAACTGAGCAGCTGCCAGCAGAGTAAACATGCTCTGTTTTTAGATGAGAGCTCTACCGGCCAGCTTCTGCTTCACAGAACTGCAGAGCACACAATAGCAACAAATTAAAAAGATACATGGGTGCACATGCTCACTAACTCCACCCACACACAACTTGTTTACAAGAAATGTGCTGTGCAACCCCCAACTGAACCTGAGGTAAGGGAGCCTGACTAAAATATTCTATTTACTCCACAATCCACCCCTTCAGGGTCCCTTGCCATACAATCTATGCATTCAAAATCTTCTGAGATGTTCCCTTAGCAAGGATAAATGACCCTTACATTTATATAACCAATTTTCTGTTTGATATTCCTTAAGGCTTGTCCTGTCGTTCTGTCCTTTAGCTGCACATGCCTGGTTAGTAGTCATCACTGGTGTAATTTTCCATGGGAACCTTTTAGTCATATTGATGTGAAGTTCAGTTCATATTCAGTAGATGATCACACCAACATATGTATGTACTCAGTTGACTCTGGTGCAGTGCCTGAATCGAGAACACTATGGACGAAAAGACAGAAGGGTTATTGGTACCAATAGGGAAAGTTCTTGCCCCTCTGCTAAGATACATGCCAGTTTGCCATCCTGAGAAAGAATGGTTGCAGGAATAGGTATCTTATCTGGTTCAGGGCCCAACAAGTCCATACAAACAGAAGACCAGTAACTCTGTGACTTTGGCAGTGGTCCCACATGATCCACCTGCCACCATGTCAGGGACACTCTCACACGAGTTATCTGCCCATCAGGGGCTCCTTTCTGCTCACCAGGAGCACATCCGCCTATCAGGGGCATTTTTTCTCAGGTTTATGTGGCACCTGGGAAGCCATCGACCACCCGGTCTTGCAGCCAGCATGCTGCACTTGCCAGTGTAGCCGCCTAGCTACATCAGCTGCTGGAGCTCTCTCCAGCCACCTTACCTTAGCCAGCACATCAGCTTCATCATTGCCAATTCAACATGAAGCCTCTGGTCCTCGCCTGCCCCCAAAAGACGAGCACCTTGGCCTGCTCACTATTCGAAATTGAACATGTCATCTGCCTCCTCGGGAGCAACCAAAAAGTCTTTTAAATTCACTGAGCATACCTTGCTACCTGTTTCCAGACGTTTAGTGAAGAAACGCTGTTCAGGGCGCAATCGCTGCCACAAGGTAAACGGGACTGCATTTGGCTGCTGGTCAATTTTCTTCCTATCAACCCCTGCTGCAAGCAAGTCAAGCCACATCTGCTTACAGCTAGTCTTGCTTGGTCCCCTCAGGATAAAATCCCGAGTATTTCTTGGGGGTTTGGTCTTAGCCACCTTTCAGACCCCTTTTACTTGTCTGCTCTCCTCTACTTCACCCAAGCCAGCTATCATGGTTGTTACCTCATGTATAGAATGACCAATGTGTGGGGCCAGTATGGCCATCAGTGAACCAAAGGACATTGATGGGGCATTTTGCAGCACTATGTCTTTCATGCTGCCTGTAAAACTTTCATCATCCGGGCCACGAGTGTTCACATTAAACACGGACTGCCGCATCCCCAGCTCTCAAATGACTTGAACTAATTTAGCATACGTTTGCCATTTGCTAACAATCTTGGGCAGTTCTCCAGCATTTGCCCACACAGTTCAGGCAGCTGCATTCACCCATTCCATTACGGAGTGATTACCTCGCCCTTGTGCATATCTGCGGCTATTCTGTAGCTGCTGCCTCAGGGACACATGCTTGGTGATGGAGGCCAATTTTTCCATCTCCTCACCACAGCATATCACTCTCTCCACCCCTAGATCCCATAACCACAACAGCCAAGCAGCCAGGGGCTCCCCCTGTTTCTACTGAAACTGTCTCCCCAAGTCAACTATCTCAGCCTGTGTATATGGGACATAGGTGGTGAATTGGGTCACCTGTGGATTGCCCACTGGTTGTCCACCCGGTCCCATAGGCTGCTCGTGTTTCACTTTCTGATGCACAATAGGTCGTGCCTTGAGACACACAGTCTCCCCCAACTCACCACTGGGTTCATCGTCTTCCCTGGTGTGAGAGCTGGAGTGGCCAGTCGCAGAACATCATCGTCCAGGACATTTATCTGCGCTTCCAACAAATCTGCCTTTCACTTCAAATCTTCCAGTCACTGTATGTCATCCTCAAGGGTAATTGTTCATGCTTCCAACAACTCTGCTTTCTTCTTCAGCTCTTGATCAGTTTGCAGCATAGTGAGCAGCAGCCAGGCTCCAGTCAGCAGAAAAGTGGCCACCAAGCACCACACGCTCAAAGCCACATTTCCTCCCTCTCCCAAGGGGCTCTCTGCTGTACTGCCTGGTCTATGCTGCCTTGCAGTACAGCAAACAGCAACTAGATCCCGATTAACAGGAAAGTGGCCATAGGGCACAGCATATTCAAAAGTAGCCACATTTCCTCCTTCTTCCAAGGGCTTTTGGCTCCTATACCTGCTCAGAATCCTGCTATGACTACACCAATTGTAGAGCTAGGGCTGGGTGTGGAGCTCACAGACCCCTTGAACCTGTTCACAAACCCTTCACATGCAGGTCTATGGGCTAGGTAACCAGCAGAAAAGGTCCTTGGAGCCTTGGTGGAAGTAGGAGTAGTCTTTATTCAGCAAATACACGTCTGAGAGCTAGGCAGTACAAAGAGAAACTCAGAAACTCATCTGCTACTGGCATAGTCCAAAGGAAAACTGAGCAGCTGCCAGCAGAGTAAACATGCTCTACTTTTAGGTGAGAGCTCTACCAGCCAGCTTCTGCTTCACAAAACTGCAGAGCACACAATAGCAACAAATTAAAAAGATACATGGGTGCACATGCTCACTAACTCCACCCACACACAACTTGTTTACAAGAAATGCTACCAGCCAGCTTCTGCTTCACAAAACTGCAGAGCACACAATAGCAACAAATTAAAAAGATACATGGGTGCACATGCTCACTAACTCCACCCACACACAACTTGTTTACAAGAAATGCTACCAGCCAGCTTCTGCTTCACAAAACTGCAGAGCACACAATAGCAACAAATTAAAAAGATACATGGGTGCACATGCTCACTAACTCCACCCACACACAACTTGTTTACAAGAAATGTGCTGCACGACCCCCAACTGGACCTGAGGCAAGGAAGCCTGTCTAAAATATTCTATTTTCCCCTCACATACATTAACTCTGTTCCCCCTTGAACTGTATTTTCCAAACTGGAGAAATTATCTTTTTATTGATAGTACAGATTTATTAATATTAATTGTGTTACATATATACATCATCTTATAGAAATTTAAAAGTTACTGATAAAGGATCCCTTTGACTATCACCCAAAATCCCAATGCTGTCCCCAAGGTGATTTCTATTATGAATTTTTATGTGTATTTCCAGTGTCGTTTTTTTTTTTTCTTTGTTTATATGCGTTTTTGTTTTGGATTCATCAACAGGCCCCAAATAATTGGATAGTTATATTTAATACATTGCAATAAAGCACTTAGAGGTTAATCCCATTAATTTTATATACTGGTATGGAACCATCTCCAAGGTATATTATTGAATAACATTAACAAGTTGCTAAAAATACATAGGGTATGATACCAGTAATGTTTAAAAATAAAAGAAACCTTATTAAAAAATATTGTAAGCTATAGCTTTACTTTGATCCCATAGCCTTTGGTCATTTTAAAATTTATTTTTCTGTATCTCATTGGCTCTATGATTTCCATTTGGGGATCAGGCGTGGTGATCTGGTCACAGTCCCTTGTATCTCTCAGATCCCCACATCCTTCTTTGGGAAACAACAAAGACGAAGGAGCATAAAAGTGAAAGAAAACAAGAAATAAAAATGTTGGTGGAAGAAGCAAACTCATTATATTAGAAAAAAGGTAAAGTGGGGAAGAAGAGTGGGGGTGGGTGGGCTGCAGTAAAAAGATTTGTCTTGGCTGATCAGACCTGGCCATTGTGATATCTCTAGAGACATGTAGCTTGTTTCTAAGCATCATCGTCTCCAGTTTCACCTTTATTTCTACCAAGCTCTTGGTTCAATAGGCATCTTCACCTCCTCATTGCCCTCCTGAGCTTTATATATTCATTCATTCGAGGTCAGACACCTGTTTCTCACACTGCTTTCCTACACACGTTCACACTCACATGTACACACACACTGTTGCAAATATCACATGACTAAAATGTTGGGATTCTGGCTTGGAGAATAAGGATGACAAATTGCAGAACTTGCTAGGCTTAAGGTTGCTTGCCATGCTGATTCTCAGTAAGCCATTATGCATTCAGGAGACCAAGCATCATTTGTATTTGTCTGTTTATTTATTTGTCTATTTGTTTGTTATTTGTAGTAGGTGCCTTTGGTTCTGGGAAACCAGTGTGACTGTGTTGGAGTCAGAAGAATAAAAGCAGAAAGCAAGCATGTTTCTTAGGCTTAAAAGAGAGGTTAAAATGACACCTTTAGGCTGCATTTTACTTAATTTAGCTCATTTCCCCTGGGTAGGCAGCAGATGAGATCTTAGGCTAGGCTGCTTTGTTCAAGAATAAAAGTTGTGGCTTTAGCCAGGGTTTTCCTAGTCTGAGAGCTTAGCTGTGATGGCAGGTGAAGAGCAAACCCTTGACTATAGAAGAATAAATCAAGGTATCCAAGTGCTTGTGCTTGCCAGGCACTTTCTTTCTTCTCTGGGTAGCAGACAGGACCACCTGCTTCAATGAGCATTGTTTATGGAAAGGGCCTGCAACTGTGATGACTCTGTGGCCCTGATGACTGCTCCATCCAGAACAAAGGGGAGGAAGGAAGGAATCCCCATCCTCCCAGACTCTGTTTCTCTGCAGATCCCTCCTCATTTCTCCGTGTGCCATTAAATGCAATTCTCAATCTGAATGAATAGGTGCTATCCTGTCATGGTGTTTATTTTTTTAATACTTGCTCTGCGGTTATCTACATCAGGACATTTTGTGGCTCTGCAGCATTTATTGAGCACTATATTAAACTCATATAAACTCAGACAAAATGCCAGGAGAATGATAAACTAGTGATATTTCTGAATTTCTCTATAGAAAATGTCTACAAAGGCTGCGTTTGGCTGATTATATTTCAGAAAGCTGATGTTGCACTGCTAACATCACTGGTGTACTATATCAGGGTGTGATTTATTTTTATTTGTATTCTTGTCTTTGGTGATCTTTAGGTTTTATTCCAAAATGGCTCCTAAATGTGAACCCCAACCTAAGATACTGAAGAAATGATGCAGGAGGCTGCAGAAGGCTTTGTCTTGTTCTAACCAGCAGAGCTGACCTAGCACATGGACCTTCACTTCACATTTTCACTCGATAAGGAGGACCACCTGTAGACAGGGACTGAAGTTCTTCTTTTCAGCTGTTTATAAATTCACATCCTTCACTTTCTTTAGTGCCATCCTATGACTTTTAGGATCAAAACAAAACCATAGCCTTATGTGACAGGTGCTTCGTGATTTGACCCCTGCTAACTTTTCATTTTATCTTCTGCTACTCTACATTGAAAACACTAGCTCCGGCTTATTGACTTAACAATAGATGCCTGTATGGATCATGCTCCCTTTGGCCTAGGGCCTTAGTACCTGCTATTGTCTCTAAATAGAATGCTCTCCAACCCCCTTTTTCCATCCATCATAATGTTGTATATATTTGATGATTCAGTCCATTTATTCTAAAGGCTTCCTGGACTGTCCTTATCCTCCAGGTCTCTATCTGCAAGTGAAAAGTCATTCTTCTTATGTCTTCAAATAGCACCTCCAATATTAGAATCCTTGCTTCTTTGGATTACTGTCTCTTCTGTAGTTCTAAAGTTCTTTAGAACTGGAAATCTATAGTCCTTGTTCTCATTACATAACAGGAGCTCGGAATGTTCTAATGAATAAATACATGGCTAAATAAACAAGTGAATTTTATTTATTTATGTAATTAACCTCTGAGACATTGACTCTTAATTTTGTCTTATGATGATAAATAATTTTGATAAAACATTTATTTTAGTGGGGCACCGGTGATATTCCAAGAAGCTTTTGATACTAACATTAATTTTAATTTCTTGAGTATTAATATTCCCTACCCATCTCTTGAAATCAAAAGGTGGAGAGAGAGGAGAAAGAAATCAGTTGCATGTTCTGAGTCCTTGCTATGTGCTAGGAATCTTCCAGGTACTTTATGATCTATATCCTAAGAAAACTTATTTCACCTTCTTTTTATAGATTGAAAAATCAAAGCACAGACATGTTAAGCAATTTACCGAATGTGATGCATACAGATGAATTGATAAATGCTGACACGGCTGGTTTGTGCACTCCTCCTTTCTCCAAAACCATTCAGTAAACATTTTGTGAATGCCTATGTGTGGCATGCAGGTGCCTGGTACAGATACATGTAAAAGTTTGAGCTTGTCTGTCAATTAGAAAGGTAGGCAAATGAGTCACCAGTTGTTAACATGGCCTAATTTTTGTTGTGCAAAAGTATGTGCATAGATCTGAAAGTCTCAGAAGACATAACTAGCTTGGCGTAAGTGGAACCCCCACTAGCAGTGGAAGCCTATTTTCAACTTCAGTCATAGCAGCTGAGCCCCAGCAATAAGAGTTATGAAGACAGAGGAAGACGGAGATGGGATTTTAGGCAGAGACACGAGCATGTGCACAGACAAAAAGACTCCTCTTCCCTTCCATGAAATCCAGTTCAAGAAGGGAACTCATTTTCCCAGTTAGACATAAAGGCAATATAAAGGTATACAAGATACAGCTACCTATTGCCTTTTTCTATAATTAAAGGATCCTGAACCAAATTTTTCATCTCATTTATCAAAAGGTTCTTTTGAGGCCCAGAATTGAATAACCAGCTATACAAGATAGTAAATATTGACCAGTGTAAAAATGTTAACTTTTTTTTTTTTTTTTTTTTGGAAAATGTGCTTCTCTATGCTTTGATAAGCACAGAGAATTCAGTGATAAAAGACAGAACAGCTGCTCTTTGGGAGCTCAGTGCAGTAAGAGAGCCATTTATGCAAAGAGATCCAGCAAACCATGATGAACCATGCCAGTGTTGTGTACAGGGCGATCTAAAAGGATAAAGCAAAGTTTCCCAGCTTCTTGTGCTTAACTCCAAAAGTCACACTTACTAACATGTTTGGATGGAGATGCCTGAACCACTCTTGAGATCCCACTCTGCACATAAAATCATTTAGGATTAAATTTTATGTTTATACTGTGTTTCTTTGATGATGATAATACACACAGTTGGTCTTAAAACACACAGAAAATCATCCAACTTCATAGTTCCAACTAAAATGCAGGAGTATATACGGGCTAGAGTAACGATACTGTGTGGGTCAACCGCAGTGAAGTACTTCCCCCAGGTGTCTGGTCAGTGACAGGACCATTAAAACCAGCACTGCACAGACATTCAGCATTGTTTAGCTTCAGCAATTAAGAATTCAGCAAAGCCATAAAGTAAAAGCGGCAATAGTTATTTATGACTGCTAGAGGTACTTCTAGGCCACTCGGTTTAGGTGTGAGCCCATTGGCAAATAAAGATTGCTGGAAACTCTGTGATTTGACTTTAATATTTAAAGTTTTATTTTGTTGTTATAATTGTTTCACTAAAGATGGAAAAAAATAATTAGGCAGGGTAAGGGGGTTAGTGAGCCACAATAGATTTTGGAAAAACAGAGGAGTCTATCTTGCTCTTGTATCTTTTTCGTTAGTTGATAAGAGGGTAGACTGTAGTTGGAACAGTAACTCCTGCCCTTAGAAATAATGTGAGATCTTAAGAAACTATTGCTGTTACTGATTTGGGGCCATGAGCACATGGAAAGATGCAACTGGGTCCGTGGTAGTTATTTAGCCTCCCGTTGACACTAACCATAAGCCTAGCAGATGGGTTTGCATGCGAGTTTTTGACATTTTGCTTCCGGGATGCCAGCTTCTCCTGGGAATAAAAGGTGGTAGTCATTTCAAGGAAGAAACTCGGAGCAGGTGGACAGATGAACAAGATGTAACTACCCATTAATATTTTGAAAAAAACAGTTGCCTGCTGAGCTTTCTACTTGGAGGCTTGTCAGGGATCTCATTTTCTTTTTTAATGCTCATGATTTGTGGCCTTGTCAGGAGAGGTCGCCTGTGGACCCAGTCACCTCTTCAGCCTGTAGACAAACAGTCGAGCAGTCGCTACAGTACATAACAGAAACAATGGTGCAAGGTTCACCTTCTGCCTGTATACAAGCAGAAGTAGATTCTGATGATGTGAAATGTCCAAAGGCATGTCCCATGTCTCTTTGGGGGAAATTATAAGACTCTTGTTAGGAAATGTCTGCTTCCTGGGAGAAGAAGACAGCAGGATTTAGTGTTTTGAGCATACACTCTGAATTTCAGGCCACGTGTCAATCAGAGAAAACTTCCTGACAGAGTTAATAAGGCCTTAAGGAGACTCCTTTTCTAAAGGTAAAGAGAGACTGAGCTAGCCAGGCCTCAGACTCTGTGAGCTGGGGAAATGAGTTCACATAAGAAGAGTTCTGGGAATGTCCCTAGGAGAATGATTAATTTACTTATTTTGAAAAATTCACAGACTTTTATACACACCCCCTTCTCTTTTTCCTCTCTCCCTCCCTTCCTTCCTTTTTTCCTTTAATCTTTCTTTGTTTCCTTCCTTCTTTTATTCTGCATTTGACTATCTATGATATGCCAGGAACTACATGTATGTATGTGTGTGTGTGTTTGTGTGTGTATATGAATATAAAATGTTTAAAATGAAGCTCCTCCAGTAGCTCTGTTTGGTGTCTGTGTGCATTGGGGGAGGAGGTTACTTTCACATTGGGAAAAGCACAAAAATAATTGTGTATAATAAACTGTGATAAGTATCTGACAGGATTTGTATCAGAATAAATATTTGTTGATAGGAGGAAAATGTTTTTCCTTTTGTAACTGGGATATATTTAACAGTGGAAGTGACTTTTCAGTTATGTCTTAAAATAAAAGTTAAGGAGGATTCGGTGAAACTGGAGAAGAGCATTGCAAGCTAAAGACAGAGGCTTACAGAGGCTCTCAGAGAGGTGAGGATGTGAATGTGGTGCTTTCAGGGGATGGCAAAGTCTTTCAGTGTGGCAGGAGGTGAGGCAGCAAATGTGAGCCCTGTGGGATCTCAGGTACCACACGAAGTCCTCAAGGTGACAAGCATTTTTAACATCTGCATTTTCTAGTATGGATTGGATGGAAGAGCTGAGTGGCTGAGGGCAGGCAGAGGGACCAGTTTGGAGGCATTTGACTATTTTCCATGTAGAAATGTAACACATTAAAGTTCTGCAAATCCTGACTTAAAAAAAAAATGTACAGACCATCTCAAGTTTTACTAATCTTGCTGTATAAAAATCATAGAGTATGATTGCCCATATTATTTATTTTCTATTTAATATGGTGCACAGAATACTATGGGCCTCCAAGGCATTTTAAATAGGGTTTTATGTTATTTACACATATGGTTTCAAGCACATATCTCAATGTGGGTGCATCTGAATTTTCCCCTCACATTAATTTAACAATGCACAGAATTGTCACACTGTTCTGGTTGTCTCTGCATTGGTTGGGTCACATGGTTTGTTCATAGTCCACAAGGCACTAGGAGGTGGTTCTGCAAATTTCAAATGAAAAAATTAATTAGATCAGTTCGCTATGTAAATCACTGTTTAAATCACCCAGCTAAAGCAGTATGCCTGATTGGAGGCATTTGACTATTTTCCATGTAGAAATGTAACACATTAAAGTTCTGCAAATCCTGATTTAAAAAAAAAATGTACAGACCATCTCAAGTTTTACTAATCTTGCTGTATAAAAATCCTTGGAGGCATTTGACTATTTTCCATGTAGAAATGTAACACATTAAAGTTCTGCAAATCCTGACTTAAAAAAAAAATGTACAGACCATCTCAAGTTTTACTAATCTTGCTGTATAAAAATCCTAGAGTATGATTGCCCATATTATTTATTTTCTATTTAATATGGTGCACAGAATACTATGGGCCTCCAAGGCATTTTAAATAGGGTTTTATGTTATTTACACATATGGTTTCAAGC
This sequence comes from Galeopterus variegatus, assembly GCF_000696425.1. Lineage (NCBI taxonomy): Eukaryota > Metazoa > Chordata > Mammalia > Dermoptera > Cynocephalidae > Galeopterus > Galeopterus variegatus. The sequence goes on from NW_007726237.1 coordinate 54,686, forward strand.
ACATATCTCAATGTGGGTGCATCTGAATTTTCCCCTCACATTAATTTAACAATGCACAGAATTGTCACACTGTTCTGGTTGTCTCTGCATTGGTTGGGTCACATGGTTTGTTCATAGTCCACAAGGCACTAGGAGGTGGTTCTGCAAATTTTAAATGAAAAAATTAATTAGATCAGTTCGCTATGTAAATCACTGTTTAAATCACCCAGCTAAAGCAGTATGCCTGGCATCTGCCTGATAAGTTTTGAAAGTTTAATATGCTGTCGGTGAGATTGTTGCAGGAGTACACAGATGCCATGTGCAGGACTTATTTGCAAGTCTGAGCTAATAACATGCAATATCCTTGCCAGAGTTCAGCCTGGCCTTCATCAAATAAAGTTTTCATTATAGTTTTTATTTGAAGTGGAAATTTTACTGTCAGGCTATATAAATAAATAGAGTAGATATATTCCTAGGATTGCGATTTTAGAAGCCTGTGGATATTAATGTCCGTTGGCTCTGCTGAGTTCCTCTAAGGCATGTGTGAAGTCATTAATGGGGATATTTGTTTCTTTTCATGTTTCTTCATTTTTTTAGGTCTGTGATGGGGTCGAACAAGGAACCAGACCTTGTGCATCTCGAGGCCAGAACTGTGGATGGTCGTAAGTAAATCAACTTTGTCCCAATGTTCTTGGTAGTATTAGTTCTATCAATCTATCATGAACTGAGTCTGGATAATCACAGTGGCAATAATCCAAGTCATTTGGGAATAAGGACTTTCCCTGTCCTCAGTAATCCATAATTGTCCTAATCATTTTAATACTTTTATTTGGATAGTGGCAACACTAGCACAGATCTCTCAGTGTCTTTCCGGGTTAAAAAAAAAAAAAATTCTAAAACTCCCGATTCCTTGTGTTTTGTCGTTGCTACTGCTGCTGCTGCTTTGTTTCAATTTGCTTTTTTCCAGTCTCCCTATTTTGTCAGATATCATCCAGGCAATGCTTCACTGTCTTGTCTGGAGATTCACAAAACACTTGGAAAGAACAGGAAAAAAAGAGAATTATTCTATGTGTCTCCCATCATAAGCAGCAGGATGGAAAAGGCAGTGGAGTTGCGTGCTCATTCCTTGGTAGCTCTTGACAATCCTCGTTAGGTACATATTGTGGAAGACTGTGCTGCGTGGAGCTTGTGGCTCCATGTACATGCTATTGAGGAGAGTAAGTTGCAGATCCAGAATTCAAACCCATGTCTAAATGTCTCAAATGTCCACTCACTAATTGTGTTGCCTTGAAAAAGCTACTTATAAACTCTTTATGCCTCAGGTTCTTTGTCTATAATTAAGCAAGTTAATAATAATGATTTCTGTAGTAGCTAACATTGACTGAGCCTTTACCCTGTACCAGGAATTGTGCTAGGCACTTTATAAACTGTATCACAATTAATCCTCATGACTTGGTTTCCTCATCTGTAAAATGGGAATAAAAACCTTCAAAGGTTTAGGAAATTTAAGTAATAATATACTTAGAGGTTTATGGTAAATAAGTAGAAGTCAGTAATGTCTATCTCACAAAGCCCATCCAGGTGAGAATTAATCAGTGTATATAAAACATGGTGCACAGTGCCTGACCTGTCAGACATTTAAACAACAGCATCATAAGTTTCCTTTCCTTTCTTTGGTCCTGTGGATCCTCTGAAGGGCTAAACAGTTGAGGGGCACCACTAGGCCTAAGATAGTGCACTACAGGTGAAAGGCATAAAAGAAAACAAGAAAAGGGGAAAGTGTATAGGAGAATGAAGAAGAAGATGGGGGAAAGAAAGAGGTCTCAAGTGTAGAAGAGAAGAGAACAGACTATATAGTTACTGTGGAGCAATGAGGTTGTTGTATGTTACCCAGCACTGAGCTAATGTCCAAGACATACCCTGTTTCTAAAACATCCCTAAAAGTTCAAAAGCATCCTAATCACTGCCATGTGTGCCTGTCTGCCTGTCCTTAGCTCTTCTGAATGCAAAGGCAGAAGATACCTGAACTTTCCCAGCTTAGACTCCAAAGAAGCTGGTGCCCCTGCAACACTAACTCCCCAGAAACCACACATCCTCTGTGACCATGCACACACCATGAGAGTTTGCATCTCTAGAAATTTTGCTTTCTCTTTTGAGAAATTGATTTATTTTTTGGCAGTCACTGGGGGCACAGATCAGGTTCTGAGACTGACCATCACATTCCTCCTCTGTAAAACCAGACAGAGCCACCATATGTAATACGCCCAGCACCATGCCTGTTACAGAATGAGCTCAACAGTTTGGATCCACTTTCCCACCTGTTCAGTGGGCTTTCTCTGGTGGTGACCCCTCCATTTTCCTGGAGCATCTGATGTTATCTTGGATTCCAAGGTTCAGTTCTTACTACATGACAGGGAAAGCAACCCTTTCCTCAGGCTAAAAGAAATACATCACCTGTTTTCTTGCCATTGCTATGATGATAAAGAGCACAGTTCTCACCTTGCCCTATAGCACTCGCATAATAATAGGCCTACTCATTTCTTCAGCCTAATTTCACTGAGTCCTCTCCTCATTCCTTTACTGCAGTCCTCTGGGGTTGCTTTTGATTCACAGAACATGCAGATTCTATGTCTTGCCACAAGGCCCTGATACCTGCTGTTTCCTGTCCCTGGATTATGCTCCACTCTTCCCCTACCCTGACCGATTGAGTGTAATTAATCACTGTAGATGGTTCAGACTTCAGGTTAATCACCTGTTTCTTAGGGACGCCTTTCTTGAGCTTCCAATGTAGTGTCCCTGGATTATGCTCCACTCTTCCCCTACCCTGACCGATTGAGTGTAATTAATCACTGTGGATGGTTCAGACTTCAGGTTAATCACCTGTTTCTTAGGGACGCCTTTCTTGAGCTTCCAATGTACACCAGTTTCTTATTTTGTTTGATTTCATCCAGCTATGTTTTTCCTTTATCAAACTCATCTCAGTTTGAGATTATACATTTCATTTACAATTTTTCCTCCCCACCAGTCTGTAAGTTCTATGGGAGTAGTGACCGTGCATGTCTTGTTCAATATTGTATCTCCAGCTTATGTCACAGTGTCTACATGTAAGGGGAGCTCACTAAATATATGCTGAATGGATGAATGCATAGTTGACCAATTGTCAGGATTAATAGCTGGCCATCTCACCTCACTTACCATGTCACCTGAAAATTTTAGAGCATTGCATCTCCAACTTTAGCATGCCAACTAAAGTAACAACCCACCTAAAGATCATTTAGCATGCCAATGCTGCTGGTCTGTGGAATAGGCTTTGAGTAGTGAAGTCCGACAACAGAAAACTAATGAAAGAGCTTTAGGGTTTGCTTGACTACACCCCTTGTTTAGAAAGCTCTGGATGGAAATTGTAGCATCTCAAATTGCTTTCATTTTCAAGCTTTTAGGGATAACACTGTTTTCTGGTTTGTGGTATATAATGCACACAAGCCTATAGCCTAAAAACAATGAGGACTTCGCTCTCCCTGATCTACATATTTCCTTACACCCAACATTATTCCTGTGCTCCCTGAAGGCATGGCCATTGATAATGCCAAACTGTCATCTCAGGCTCAGCTTTCACAAGGCATGAAATATACCAGTTCTAATTTTATTTATTTTATTACACTTTTTTTGCAAAGGCAGCATCTTCAGAAACTATCCAAGGGTGAAAATTCAATAAAGGGATTTAATTTGAAAAGTTATCCCTGTCAAAACAAAATAGAAAAAAAAATTACCTACCAATTGAAATAAGCTAAGCATAACAGCTGACCTGTCTCAGTATAAAAAAAATGAGGTTGTCTCCATATCATAATCCTCTCTCTCTCTCCCCCTCCCCCCAGCCCCTCCCCCTTCCTCTCCAAGGCAGTCAGTATTAATGTATTAATGGCTCCAGGTAGAAGAAACAGAGTAGCAAGGTGTTAGCAAATGTAGCTGGCAAGATTGGATAGTGTATTTATCAAAGTCAGGCTCCAGGCTGGTCAGTTGCTCCAAGAATTCCAATATCTATATTTCATCTCCTGCCCATTCCCTGATTGAGATCCTCCCTAAGATCCTTCCTCCATCACTGCTTAGTACAAAATGTAGGCATAAGTAACTCATTGTTTACATCCTAGGTTATACATATAGTAGGGTACATGCCAAAATAATACATTTTTTAAAATTTGACCAAGAATTTATTTTTCTGATTCTGATGTGTTCAGAACTTTTGTAGCCAAGGCACTGAAGCATTTGACACAGAAGAGATCCTTCACTTGCCAATTGGCTCATCCCCATGGGGTGGGTTGCAAATGCTTATCCCAGTTTGTTATTCAAAGTTTAATGTTGGTCTCATTTCAAATGTCCCTAGATTACATTTTATAATTAAGTTCTGTTTCAGTTGAAGTCCCTACATTTGCGGGGAGTTGAGCTCTGGAAAGATTTTGTTCTGTGAGGGTCTCTGACTGGCACAGACATTTCGTACCAACTGCACTCTGAAATGTGGATATCTTGTAGTTTACATCTGGGACAAAAAGGCTTTTCTTTCTAGTAAAAAACTGCTTTAGCAGGTGAGCTGAAAAGAGCAAGCTCAATTACAATCAACCACAGGAAGTATTATTGGAAAATTCTGAACTTATTTATTGGGTGTGGCATGTGTTTATAGGCCCCCACATTCAACCGAGGACAAATTGACAGATCCTCGTCCAGGAAACAAAGATTTTATTGTTTAAATATCCTGTGGGTGTGCATGTGTGTGTGCATGTTGTATGTACCCAGTACATTAAAACACTAGAAATAAAACATACATTTTATCTATTTAAAACCTAGGTGCATTTGTGTATATGTGTGTGTAATGTACGAAATGTTGACCAAACTATTGAATGGTTGATAGCATTGTAAAAAGCCATATCTTTGTTGGCTCTATGTTCAAAATATAGTTCTGAGTCTAAAACATTTAATATTTTTTGAATTAATAAATATATATGTGTGTCATTGTACAGGCATATCTTCTCAAAGAAGGGTCTTTAACAATAGGGTCTGTGGAATCTGGTACTGATAACTGACGAGCGCAAGAAATTTACTAACCTTGAAATTGGGTGCCACATTTTATATGTATATAAGTTTGGAGAAAAATAACATAACTTTTATCATAATTCCTCGCATGCTAATTACACTTGGATGTATAGTTCAGTATTTATGCTCACCCATAAGCATACATCTTGTAAGAGAACCTGTGGTATCAAGTTTGGCCATTATTTCTTTTCCCTTTTACTTCTGAAATGAAAGGCCCAGCCAGTGACCTGCATGTTTCTGTACTTGTGGTGATCCAGGGCAGCAGAGACAGGGGACAGAGGCAATTACTCTTCTTACTGTCTATTTGCATGAATAACTAACCTTGTAACAACTTTCCCAAGGACTAGTCTCTTACACAGGGGAAAAACAAACTTTAGCCCTTTTAACCAACTGTGAAAATGACCGCCCAAAAACTCTTTGTGAAATGAACCTCAAACTAGTATTTTACAAGGTGAAATAAAATAAAATGAAACTGCAACTGTATATAACTATTCATCCTGCTAATTCTGGTCTTGGGTAAGAACTGGAAATCTCATTTCTACCTCCTGTCCTCCAGCCTTCCAATCTATTTTTCATATTGAATGGCATGTGCGTCAATATCTGGATAAGGTGAGCACTGCTGAAATACTGCTGGAGGTAACAGAACTCAGTTCTCAAAGTCCTCAATATATGAGCTGCAGAACATTTCAGAGTTTTTACTATGAGCATAGATTACTTTTATACCAACAAAAACAGCAATGATGACAATAAAAAGAGTAAGCAGTACTCAAGCATATCAATTGAAAAGTAAAATCCACTTCCTGACCTCCATTCTCATTCCCAAGAGAATATTAATATTAATAGTAATAGTAATAAATTATGATTACTATTAATTAATAGTAATATGTTATATATATTAAGAGGTAATATTTTATATTTATTTACTATATTGTCTCAGAAATTGTTTAGGCTCACCCAGATGCATAGGTACGTACACACACACCATGTAGACTCATACAAATGTTCATTTCGTAAAGCTGTTGTGCCACATTTATTGTTGGTATATGCAATAGCAAGTTAAAAATCTTTTTCATATCAGCACCTACAAGTTTAGCAATGTCATGGCTAATCACTACACAGAACCCTATTATAAAGTCAACTGTGATTTAATAATCACTATCTAATTAGTAGATGCATTTGGCTGTTTCAAACAACACTGATACATACACATACAAACATATTACTTGTGATTTATTTGATTAGTAAGCATTCAATTTCATGCAAGCAGCAAGCACTACTAAAAGAGAAATTGTGAAGGAAAATCTCTGGGTCAGAGAAAATATATATTTGAAATTTTCATAGATATTTTCACATTGCCTTCTGAAACAGTTGTAACAATGTGTAGTCCCTTGACATGAGAATGCCTGTGTTTGCAAACCCTCGGCAATCCAGGATATTATGAAAGATTTTTTAAACATAACCTTTTTATGAGCAAAAAACATGGCATATCCTTACTGTTTTAATCTGTGTTTAATTGGGAGTGAGGTTGAGAATTTTTATTTGTTTTTCTAGGCTATTTAATTTTTTCTTCAGAGACCTTCAAAGGATATCAAATCTCTTTAATATTTTAGGACGATTAACACTTTGGCATTTATTTACAAGCCCCCAAAATATCAAACTTGCCACTCCCACTTCATCCAAAGTCCCAATACTGGCACAGCGGTTGGTACTATTAGACCCCATGTTTCATAGTCTTCATTTACTTTCTCTTTCAATTTATCAATAGCTTCTAAGGTGGAGGCTTGGAAGAGATCAGACGTTTCCATTTCTCGTCAGCTTCAGATTCTGGTAAATCTCCACCACGTCCCAATGCACCAAATGATGCATCTCTTCCATCCCCAAATCAGGCAACAGGTTTTAGACAGTACAGCAGCACCTAGCACTCTGTGTTGCTTTCTAATGGTGCCATTCTGACCTCATATTTCATGTTGCAAAAGTCTCTTGATTTCAACTACTAGTGATATCGACTTGGTATCTCTGATTTAGTAGCCTGAAGAGCGCCCCGAAAACCAACCAGAAAAGAATGAAATGAGATAACTCAGGCCTCCCCACACAGCAGTGAAAACACCTGATAGGGAGGGTGCAGTGACAGGCTCAGCTGGTCAGCTTTCAGATTGGGTTCTGTGTAGACATATGTGCTGTCTCCTCTGCCTCCTGTGTGCCCTCACCTCCCATGCCAAGGAGGAGAGAACAGAGGTGCACAAGAAAAACTTGTCACTCCCAGGCCTTAATTCTAGGACAAAGGTTTGAGTTTCTGTTGAGTCCTCAGGATCCTTCCAGATACAGCAGCAATGGTCCATATAACATATATGTGTGATAATTTCCAAGAGTTTGGAATATTTTTAATGTTTCTGAACCCTGTTTGTTTGCTTGTTTGTTTGATTTTTAAAGCAGCATTATAAAATTTTTGGCACTCCTTCCTTTGTCCTGTATGTTCTTAAGCAACAATGATGCCGGTATCATGCATTACATTTCTATTATTTTCCTGGTGCTGTCGCACTAGGGATTTTCCAGCCATCACTACTTACAACAATCCTTGGAGGAGGTACTATTGTTATTTTCCTCAATTTAATGATGAGGAAAGTGAGGCTTACAAAGACTAAGTGTTTTTCTCATTGTCTCAGATCTAGGATTTGTCAAACTCATTCATTAGACAAATATTGTTGGGCACCTGTGCCATACCAGGTATTCTAGGCATGAATGAGGGATGGTAGGGAATTTGCAAAGACCCTGCCTTCATAGAGGTTACCTTCTAGTTAGAGGAGACAGATGATAAAATAATGCATAATGCATTCGTATAAGAAAAACAAAGTAGAGGAAGGTGAATAGAGAGTGATTGGAGGAGGGGGCTGTCAAGGAAGAAATCTCGGATAAGGTGGCATCTGGTATTGATCCAAGTCCTTATAGAAGTAAGGGAGAAAGCTGTCTGTCTGACTGGTGGAAAAGCATTCCAGACAGATAGAACAGAATGTACAAAAGATACAGAGCCCGAGTGTGCTTGGCATGCTAGAGGCAGTATTGTACCATATTGTTCTTTGTAGGGCATCTACCACATTCCAAATATGATACTCAGTATAATGGGTGATAAAAATAGGAAGTTACTAAGTGAAGAAATGTTTGATTGGATGTACCCACATGTATCAGTCCCTTGAACTGTCCCCTCTGTGCTGGAGTTAAGCTTATAACATGCAGACACATCTAAGTAAATATTGCATCCCCCCTAAAAAAATAAACTTGGAGAAGAAACCATATTTTCTCCCCCATGTACTAAATTGTTTTTATTTTTTCCTCCCTTCCCTCCCTCCTTTTTTCTTTCCTCTTTTTTTATTCATGTGTTCCTTTCTGTTTGCTTTCCTGCTGTTTGTCCCTCTCTTTCTCTGTCTCTGTCTGACCCCCCACCTCCCCCAACTCTTGTAAACTTAATTTGGAAAGTTGTGTGAACAAATGAGCCTCTCAGTTTTTCATGGCTGAGTGTGACTTATGGATAAGTTTGTGTTTTGCTCAATTAAACTAGTTTCATGTGTGGGTTTCTAGTGTGGCTTTCTCACAAAATACACAGCTAATGTTCCCCAAACATAGCTCACATTCTCTCGTGCCTCTGTGCTCCTGCTCTGTGCTCCTTCTTTCTGGAATGATGGCTAATCCTTGTCCTCATCACAAGTAGCCTTCCAGTCCTCTCTCAGATCTTCCCTGGGTGTTCTCATCCCTGTCAAAGGTAATTGTTCCCTCTGCAAAACAGAGAGAATAGCGTAACAGTCTGTATCCTCAAGAATACTATAGGCCATGGGGGTATAACAAGCCCACCCTTCTCTGTGAGGTGAAGTGAAATAAATGCAGTTTCACATGCAGATTCACAGGCAAAGTTTCTGGCACGAAGTAGGAAATCTATGCAGAGGCATGGAAGTTGAATGTCTCTCACCTGTGGATCCACACACAGCACCTAGATGTCCTAGGACACACTCATCACACTACATTTTTATTGGCCCATGACTGTATTTCTATTAACTACTGTGCTTTTGTGATTTTTCTCATGTCCTCAATTCTAGTTCCATGCTTGCCAAAAATTTAATGATCCCAGAATTTTCCCTGTAGTAGTCATGACATCCCAAATGCCCAAAGGCCAGAAATAAAAGACAACATTTAGTAAGATACACTGGTCCCAAATCAAGTGATTCCACAGAAGAAACCAATGCCAAGCCACAATCTCATCATGCCAAACGAGAACATTTGATGTAAGTTGATCATTTTCACAGAAATATCTTGTCCTCTACATAGACTTTCAGGGGCCAACCTAGAGTCTCACTTTTGAAGCTCTCAATTTGAAGATCTCAATACATGCCACAGAGGGATCTGGAACTCTGATAGGAATAAAATGTATATTAACAGCAGCATGCTGACACATGTGTGTAAGTGTGTGTGTGATGGGTAAGGACATTTAATGGGATTGTTCTAAAAGAAATAACAGAGCAATAGAACAAAAGATAAATTTATATACGGATGCATGAACTTTAAAAACTGTTCTGCTGTAAAGCTGAAAATTAATGGGAGATGACAGAGTTTTAAATTGCTTATGGCTGTCTACATAGTTTACAGTTTTGTTTATAATTAAACTTCTACAGTATTAGGGCATAGTAAAGTATTTGGTTCTAAGTAAATACTTGTTGAATGATCGAATGAATGGAGTCCCAGAGATCTGTGATATATTTTTTGCTCTGTCATTTACTAGCACACGAACTTAGCAACTCTCATTCCTAAGCCTGAGTTTCTTCAGCTATAACAAGTACCTCTCTGGATATTTTTTACAAAGTTTAAAAGAGGAAAAAAAAAAAAAAAACCATGCTATGCACTTAGCACAGTTCCTGACCCAAAGGAGAGGTTGCTTTGGTTATTTTGGAGGTTAATGCCACTGCTTCTGCTGCTGTTATCTATGGGGACATCCGAGGAAGGGAGAAGTCTGCCTGAGCCTCAGGAAAAATTCCACAGAAGAAGGCCCAGGAAGTATTTGGACTGAGTGATAGAAAAGGGAAAGACAGTTCAAACCAGCAGAACTCTCTGGATGAATGTAGGGTGTCAGCCAAGAACTAGAGTGCTGTTTAGAAATAACAGAAGCCCTCAAGACACAAACTTGCTAGCAATGTCCCAGAGCTTTGTTTTGTTTTGGCAGGAGTGGGAAAGAAACAGGTTTCAGTGGATAAATTATGGTAAATGTCTGCTGGATCTTAAAGTAATAGTCTGATTTGTAATATCCCTTTTCATCCTAAAACTCTAGTAATCCTCATTATATTAAGGAAGAGTCCGAAGCCTAGCTTGGTAAATGTCCTTCTCATACCAACACACCATGGTTGGAGGTGAAAGCAGGAGCACTTGCAAAACCATGTAGGTGTTGGCTGGCCGGCCCTGTGTGCTGAGCATGGAGGGGACTTCTGTATTCTCCTCCTGGCCCTACTGGTTTTCCAGTTTTGCCCGCTGACCTCACACTGCATACACAGACTATTGGTATTTGTTTTAATTATTATACAAGGAGGATATTTTTCATGGTGTTTAAAAAAATATTTAATAATAACTTTAACCTAAGCCAAATATTGAGCATAAAGAAAGATACTGCCTCAGGTAAAAATGTCCATAGTAATTTACAGGTGTTCACCTTGATGCACAGTGAGCAGTGCTGGTGATTAAAGAGAGAGAACTTCAATAACAACTACAGCTACTATTATTTGAGCACAGTCTAACCAGGCACTAGATTAAACATATTTCAGGACCAGGGTTTTTAACTGTCACAACCGCCAGCAACATAGATATCATTTATTTCTATTTTGTGGATCAGAGTTTAGAGAGATGGAGTGATTTGCTTAAGTTTACCACACTAGCAGGCCTTGAGCCTGCATTTAAACCTTTGACTCTCTGCTCAAAGCCTGGCTTTTTAAAAGCAGCTTCCCTTGTCAAGATCAGCATAGGTTTGGGGTAGATGAGGATTTCATTATTCCAGGCAGCAGCTGTTTCAGAGAGTGAGGATGCTTGAAAAGAGCAGCTCAGTGTCCTAATTACCTATGGCAAGGAAAACATCTGTGCAGGAAAAGTAATGAAATTAATTCTAATGTCTAGGAGTTGCATACATTAATTGGCATTAATTAATGCCAAATTACAAGATACTTCCTATGGAATAGCATCATATACTCACCAGAATTGAATATGGAAAGAGTTCATCATACTTAATGCTATTACAGCAAGCCCCAAGGGGAATAAGAGTGATTGGTCCCTCATTATGAAGTACAGCCAATTTCTTTCTGTTTCCATTATGAGGAGAAAGGGAACAAACCAGGAACGCTTTATAATGGGCAGACAGCTCAAAATTGATCATTTCCCCTTCAGCTTGCAAATTTCACTTTGAGCTACTCTGTGTAAGAATTAGTTTGAAGACCTCTTCCAGGAGCTTCTTTTGTGTCACCTCGTTGTGCACTTTGTAATTCTCAGTCCCAAAATGGCTCATTGCCAAGCTCAACAGCAGTGTGCAGCACAGGGAGTGGGGGAAGATGGAACATGAAGAGATTTGAAATAGAAGCATTGATCTCCCAAGCCCACCGTGACTCCCCCAACCCACTCACCTAGCTGGGAGGTGCAGGATCAGGAATTTGTCCACAGAGTGTCCGACTCTCTCTCGTTAGTGCCCCTCCACTATTGTTGACATCTCATATGTATCTTTTATTCATTTCTCTTGAGCAAACATACATATGTAGATATCTATATATGCAGCTTGCAAAAAATCAGGTCCATAGTGCACATATTTTGGTAACCTACTTTTTGAAAACTTTTATTTTGGAATAATTTTAGATATACAGCAGTTACCAAGATAGTACAGAGAGCATGTATTCCATACCCAGCTTCCTCTAAAGTTAACATTTTATATAACCATGGTACATTTTCAAAACCCAAAATTAACATTGATAATATTATTAATTGGTAACCCACTTCTCTAATATAAAATGTATTAATCATTTCCTCATAGAAGCAGGATTTAATAGCAAGCTACGCATGTTGCACAATTTAGATATTTCTCTATTGTTAGCCATTTTGATTTCTCAATTTTTTAAAATTATAGACAGCACTCTGGTGAGTATTCAAGTAGCTAAATCTTTGCATAGATCATTAGTTATATGCTAAGTTAGAATTCTCAGAAATGAATCTGAGATCAAAAGATATCACTTTTAAGTATCTTGATCCATACTGCCAAATTACCCCACAAAAAATATTAATTTAAAGGTGTTCTTATTTTGTATTTAGGTGTGTTCATTGATACTTAGATAGAAGCCAAAGTATGCTTAACAAAAATTTGCTCCAAGGGCCGGCCTGGTGGCACACTGGAGAGCGCGCCGTCTGGGAGCGTGGCAGCGCTCCTGCCGAGGGTTCGGATCCCATGTGGAGACCGGTTCCCTCTCACTGGTTGAGCGCAGTGCGGGCGCAACACCGAGGGTTGCGATCCCGTTGCCGGTCCCCGGTGCGGGCGCGACACCAAGGGTTGTGATCCGTTACTGGTCAGTAAAAAAAAAAAAAAAAAAATTGCTCCAAACTCATATTTATAGATAAGTTATAAATATGAAAAGTATATGTTAACATTTTGCATCTTATGTTTGTTCTCATTGTAAAACTCATTGGGTTTTTTAATGCAAAATTGTGTAGTAGAAATAAACCAGAGTTGGAGTCAGGCTGACCAAGTTGGAGTCATACTGCCATTTCTACAAATCACTTTATCTTTGAGCTTTAATCTCTTTATCTGCAAAATCAGTTGATATACTTTGTTGTGTTGTGAAGATTAAATGCACCAAATAAATGTGAACATGCTTTAGAGAGCCTGGCACAGAGATGCTCAACAAATGTTAATCTCCATGTTCCTTTATTTTCTTCCTCAATCCCTCAGATTCATGATTTTTATGTAGATGAGTTATAAATATGAAAAGTGTATGTTAGTTTTTTCCATCTTACATTTATTCAAGGACCTTTGAAGAGGAGGTTGAGGTCTTAAGAAAGCAACTGTTAGACACCATTACAAATAAAGTAAGGATTGCATATCCATCAAGAAGTCCTCATTAGGTGTCAGTCCTAGAAATTCTGATTGGAAATTGTACTCGTAATTTGAAGCCCAAGACTCCGTAATTAAGACTCAACTCTGTGCAACCGCTATTTTATTCATTATCTCACATAACAAGAAGCACAGAGATTGGGCAGCTAGCTGTAGGTTCAATAGCTGGATGATGCAGATCTACAATGGGGAGCTCAATGGTGTCATCAGGGAACAGGTACTTTCCATCTGTAAATATGAAAAGTGTATGTTAGTTTTTTCCATCTTACATTTATTCAAGGACCTTTGAAGAGGAGGTTGAGGTCTTAAGAAAGCAACTGTTAGACACCATTACAAATAAAGTAAGGATTGCATATCCATCAAGAAGTCCTCATTAGGTGTCAGTCCTAGAAATTCTGATTGGAAATTGTACTCGTAATTTGAAGCCCAAGACTCCGTAATTAAGACTCAACTCTGTGCAACCACTATTTTATTCATTATCTCACATAACAAGAAGCACAGAGATTGGGCAGCTAGCTGTAGGTTCAATAGCTGGATGATGCAGATCTACAATCGGGAGCTCAATGGTGTCATCAGGGAACAGGTACTTTCCATCTATTTGTCATACTTACGTAAGCTTAACTGTAGGACTGGCTCCTCCAGATAACAAGGAGTCTAGAGCAGTTCCAGCCATCACATTGAGACAGAGTGTTGTACAGAGGCAGAAAAGAGTCTTCTGCTGTGCCTCCTGATATCTCCCTGAAGCCCCTTAAAAGATCCCTCCCCCCCAATTTCTCCCCTACCAGTAGTAGGTTTACATACCGTCTTCTAAACCAACTGACGGCAAGAGGAATAAGAATACCTTGACTGGGCTTGGATCCAACAGGATTTATTCTTGCATATGGGAACTTCTGAGTTACATAGAGGAAGGATTAGCCAACAGACCCAGTATTGGCTTTTCCAGCAAAGAAGCAGAGAAGAAAAGGTGTTGGGCAGGTCCCCAACAGTACCTTATACAAAAATGTAACTGGAATATTCAAATTAGGTTTAACCAGTCTTTTAAAGAACCTACTATGTGCCACAAACTAATCTCATCAATGTGAAAGGTAGCAAAAGAGAAAACAGGAATATGATTATTCTTGATAATAACAGCTGTCATTTGTACAAGTTTAAGTTTCAAAATATTTAGTGTGTATATTGTTTTAATTAATTCTTACAGCCAAACTATGTGATAGTTGATATTGATATCCCCCCTTAATAGATGAAGGAGGCAAGACTCAGGAAGACAAAGTGATTTTCTCTGAACGGTGCAGCCAGTAAATGACCCCACCAGAACTCAAACCCATGTTTCATAGGCACAAATCTCCAGTGTTTCTATGACCCCAAGCTACCATTTGAAAAAACAGAATTCAGTTTTAGAAGCTATAAAAGGATCTGCTGAAGTGCGACATTGTGAAGTAAAGATTGTGTGTTCTGCGTAGGGATGAGTCCCAGAAATTGTCTTTAAGGAGAAAGATCTTGAGTTATGCCCTAAAATGGAACTACAGAAATGTCCAAAAAAAGAGATGGGGAAAGGTAAGTAGAGTGGCCTCCTTTAGTTTAACTTTGGAGGTGGTTTCACCAGGACTGGATGGATTCAAGTACTTGAGAACTATCCCCATTCCCACAGATGGCAGCGGGTGAAGGAATATGGTGAGGAAATCTCTCGCTGTTGGGGAGTCTGCAGAGCTTTGCATCAGCTACGTCAGTCATTGGGCAGACGGAGCAAACGTACATGCTGCCCCCTAGTGGCACACCTTGCAGAACACAAAGAACCCAAGTTCCTTAAGTAGAGGTTGACCTGGAAAGTTCCGCCTTCCTAATTTCCTTAGGAGAAGAGAATCCTTATATACATCTTGACTTCTTATCGCCCACCCTCACTTCATGTAAATAATCATCTCCTGATAGTTCATTTGGAAGAGTGGATTTCTGCCTAGATTCCTGATGTCTTAAAATCAAGTTCACCCACTCATTAAGCATCAAAAATGAGTAAAATTCCTTCTTTGTTTTCCACTCAAAAAGATATATTTTAATAAAGAGGCATGTTCGCATGCATTTATTTATTACCCACTATGTGCCAGGAATGGTTGTAAGACCCCTGGGGGTATAACAGTAAGGAAAAAAAAAATAAAAGAAGAGGTAACTGTCTCCATGCACATTACATTCTAATAGAGCAGGGCACAGAAATAAATACTGAACAAGTAATTTTATATTGTGATAAATTCCATGGAGGGAATTAGGATGGTGTGTGATACCGAGTTATCATGGACAATCATGAGAAGTAACAGTGAACTGAAATCTAGAATCTTCTTTGGGAACAGCCCGGAGAGGAGCATTTTAGGTAGAAGGAATATAAATGAAAAGTCTCTGAAGTGGTGAAAAGTTGGGCCACATTTCTGAACATAACATAGGCCTGATTAGAAGAATGACAGGGAAAGTAGAAGAGATTAGCCCTGGGATGGGGTGTGGGGAAGGAGGGAGTGGTGATCAGTGGAAGATTTGAACTTATTTTAAATGCAATGAGGCGAAAGGAGTTTTAAGTAAGGGAGTGACATAATCTGATTAGATAGAGCCAGAATAGCACGGTTGAAAAACAGCCTCCCTAATGCAATACGCTTTCAGCAATAGAGACTGACACTGTGCGTGTCGTTGGTGTACAGTCGCAGGTGAGATCCAGGATCTCAGTTTACTCATCTGTAAAGCGGAAGCTAAGTTTTTATTCAGGAATCTCCTCTCTATTCTGTTTCACTTCTAATTAATAGTGGAAGAAAATCCTATATCTTTACATAGAATCTTATTATTAATAACAATAGCACTTTTGTCATGAGGTGATTAATGATTGCATGTATGTGTGTTTCCCTATTTGTCAATAAAAGGCCATGGTGGGGACATGAAGCCTACTAATGAGGAAAAAACAACTATGAAATCACAAGGATTATTGATAATTTTTGAAAATATTTTCATTTATGTTTGGGAGGGAAAAAATTATTAACAGGAATTTAGTACTCGAAGATGACAAGATTTGGTGAAGGCACCAGGAGATGGTGTAATTTATGTCGAGAGCAAGTGAGTAAAATAATCATCATTATCATCATCATCATCACCTAAATAGTAATAATGGTAACAATAATGTATTTATTCAAAGATTGTGAGGCTTGTTTAAAGACTTGGAGAGAGCAAGGGAAATAGAAAATATCCACTGACTCTAAAGCTCTGTATGTGTATCCCCTCCCCCCGCCACCTGCCCCTATTTTTTCTTCCAGATTCGCAATACCTAACTTGCCGTATGCAAAACTGCACAGAGGCCAACAGAAATAAACCTTTTCCAGGCTACATTGACCCAGACTCTTTGATTGTCCAGGACGATTATGTGTTTGTTCAGGTATGAAAGGTCTACTTCTTTTGATTATCTCAAAAACATTTATTTTTCTTGTTTCTGTGCCAATGGCAGTTCCTTTTGCCTTCTTATACTGCACTAAGAGTAAAAAAAGAAGGAAGAGGGAGGGAGGGAGGAAGGAGGAAAACAGCATTATCTTTTTAATGAAATGAGCATCACTGAGTGAGGAAGCTTCTGTACTCACAGAATATGAATTATTTTCTTTGGGCTGTGTCTGGAAGACCTTATCCACACAGGGTCCTGAGGGCACTGCTCAGAGTACTAGGATTGCCTCCAGAATGATGAAGACTTCCATTCATCCCCTCACCTGCATTCCAAAGAAGCTCCCATCGTCAAAGGAACTGATATGATTTGTTGATCTCTTCCTGTCAGGGAATGGTCATGCAATCAGACCCCTTTCCAATATCTACCTTAAAAGTAGAGCAACCGGAGTGTGAAGGGCCAGCTTGGGGGTGGCTGGAGCTGGTGGGAGGCAGAGGCGAGGGGAGAGGAAGCATCCTGCCTTGTCATGCACTGACTGGGATCAGGATAAAGAGACTTTAGATGAAATGTCTTCAGCCAGGTTCTTACCTCTGAAGAGAGTGGGCAATAGTTTGAGAAGCTGATGTGTCATGAGTGATTAGAAGTGACAGGGAGCAGGTCTGCTTTGCTTCTTTGCAGTATTGCAAGAAAATTTTAGACTTGCTTGGGCAATGCATTTAAAAATTCAGTTATTGCTTTCCTTGTTAAAAATGGCAAAGGTACAATTGCTAAGTAGTTTATATATGTGTGTGCGTCTCTCTCTATATAATATTGCTGCAATTGAGATGCATTCTGGACACTATTATATTTATTTGGACAAGAAATTGTGATTTAGAGCATGCTTTGAGGAAGCAATTGTTTTAAATGCCCAACATCAGCTTATGTACTTATTAAATGTTTCCCAACTGCTTATACACACACCATTTTCTTTTTCTTCAGGGAAATGAGTAATGAATACGCTGATAATTTCAGTGCCAAATTATCAAGTGACATTCAAATGGTTACACATATGGGCTCTGTCTATAATTCATTTCTTTATCACTGCTGCTCCCAGGAACCTGTTCTGGTTCCTAGTAACAGTTTATAGTCTGCATGTGTGATTTACAAATAAGAATCATCTCTGCAGTTAGAATTTCATATACTTGTTACCCATGCCATCACGAACATGATCCTGTGACCCCCCCACGAGGACTAAGAGGTGACCTGGTCACATAATGGTGAAGGTGATAACTCTCTAGTCACCTTCCTAGGAGTCTGATGAACATTCACCCAAAGCATCTGTTGACATTCTGAGTTTGCAAACTCCAGCTGACATTCAAAGTCCAGGTATTTATATGGGTTAAGAGTGGCTACAAAAGAAAGAGAGATTGGCAATGACACACTTGACACTGTGCCCTGCCTGGTGCTCCTGCTGAGGTGGAGACCACGCTCCTTCTCGCCTTCCCTCCCATCCACTAGAATTCACTGGGCTGTCTGTCCTGGACAACCATGAGGCAGGAAGCTCACAATTCTGGGAGATAGAGACCTAGAGTGAATTTGAACTACAACCCTGGCTTGGCTTTCTGTCTAATATGCCAGCACTTCTGTCTTTAGACATGTCCATAGTCATCAACGTGACACCATCAAACTGGAATTCAGTGCCCAGAGATGTGAGGCTCCAGCTCGGCCACTGTGTGACCTGGTCCACTTCCTTCTGATAGGGCATGAGGACCTGTTTGTATGGCTGTAGACTTAGTGCCAGAGAACTGGGCTGCTGATGACCATGAGCCAATACACCCTAAGGCACATATCTTTTGAAAAAATAACTGAAAATGTTTCCTGGTTTCCGAGCCAAGTGCACTGTCGAAGGTTTGTATTTTTGTCCAGTAGGTTCAATGTGGGCTTCTGACTAACTCGCGTACATGGTGTAAGTTGTTTCCAAACTGAAAGCCGGTTCTTCGTAGTCGTCCACAGCAGGCATTGATGCTGTGGTGCTGGCAGCGTCCTCCTTCCAGTCAGGTGCCTGTTCTTCTGTGACCTGTAGTGGTTATAGTAGCTCGTCTTACAACCTTGTCTTTATGATCCAGCTGACATCAGGAGGACGCCCACATTACTACGTGTCCTACCGGAGAAATGCATTTGCCCAGATGAAGCTTCCCAAATATGCTTTGCCCAAGGTATGGCTTTGAGTTGCTTTCTTCATTTCACTGTTTCTTCTGACTCACTTAGTCCTGCTTCCACCCCTTCCCAAGGGCCCTCTCAGTCTCTCATACTCATGTCTTTCTTTTCACTCGCATCTCTGTTTCTCAAGTTCACTTTGCTTTACCCTTTTTTTCCTTGCCCTCATTACGCTTCTCTCTCTCTCTCTCTCTCTCTCTCTCTCTTTCTCTCCCTCCCTCCCTCTTTTTTTCCCTCTCTCTCTCCCCCTTTCTTCCTCTTCCTCTCTCTGGACTGCTTGCTGTAGGAGAATTTGAATAAATTAATTATTGATTTCCTTTTGCTTTTCAATAGTAAAGGTTTTCAAGCAGTATGTATTGGTTTTCTACCAAGACAGAAAATATTTTTTTGGATACATGGTATATCAGTGTAACAGGTGTAATCCATTTCTATCCCATTATATTGTTATCAATTGTTTATTGAGAGGTGATGCAGCCACATGGCTCCCACCTTTGCTTTCTCTCTCAATGGAACTTATGAGACTGGTCGTCGTTAGAGTTCTGAGGCACAGCTGATTTTTTTAGACTTCCCCAAAGGCATATACCCTTTTGAAAACAGTGGCAGGGCCAGCCCGGTGGCGCACTGCTACAGTGCCCCGCTTGGGAAGCGCGGAGGCGCTCCCGCCGAGGGTTCGGATCCCACATACAGACCGGTTCCCGCTCACTGGCTGAGCGAGGCGTGGGGGCAGCACCAAGGGTTGCGATCCCGTTGCCGGTCCCGGTCCGGTACGGGGG
>NW_007726237.1:75228-82651 GCF_000696425.1 Galeopterus variegatus
TACGGGGGGCGACACTGAGGGTTGCGATCCGTTGCCGGACACGGAAAAAAGAAAAAAAAGAAAAAAAAAAAAAAAAAAACAGTGGCAAACAAAAGTTAAAGACCCTCTGCTACTGACGTCCCCAGGCTAACTTTCCAGAAACACTGAAGACCTGTGTTAATATGGAGCGCCACCTAGTGGAGCTCAAACTAACTTGGAAGCTCAAAGGTGTGCATTAGCGATCTTGCTGCCACTGTGACTACTTTAACTGACCAGAGATTGTAAATGTATTGTGCATTAATGTTAGCGCGAGAGAGATGAATGTGGCTATAAGAAGGGGACTCTACAGGTTTAAATAGTGTTATATCTCAACTTTGAAGCCTTTGGGTTGAACAAAGAACATAAAGAATTTTTTTTGATAGAGTTTTTATGTGTCTCTCTTGTATTTTCAACCATGGCTTTATAGTATGCTATCTTGGACCAGCTCCAGCTAGCTGACCAGGAAATCATGTGATAGACATAGCACAAAGGCACAGGAGAGCCAATGGTAACAGATTGCTCTCCAGGCAAAATTCTCTTTTTTGGCCACCAATCTACCCCTAACCCTTACATAGTAAAAGGTGGGCTGTAAACCTTAGCCCATTAGAGGTAATAACACAGATTGAGTTGCACTATTAACTCCAGAGAACTATATCCATGTTAGTAGTTATTATTTTCAGCTGGTAAGAGATTAATGATTGTGGTAGTCTTCCAGAACTGTATGTCTCAGTGTACATTTAAATGTTCTTGCTCTTGATGTCACTTAAGGTATTTTTTTTTTAATAAAACAAGAACTTACAGCATTGAAGTTATGCCTTAGATGAGAAATGGATAAAGTCAGCATGTAAAAGGAAAACTGAGTGTTAATAAAATATCCTCGATTATCTCTTAAGAAAGTCCATGAGGGAGATGAACATAGTACCTTAGTAAATACAACAGAGCTGTTTCTCTCTGCCTTGAGCACTCACATAAACGATTGTTTTTTTGATTGAAAAACAAATGAAGTAGTTGGCTTCCAAGATTTCCACCTTTAAAAACAAGAATTTTACTCAACGCAGTGAGATGCTCTGTACAATTTCTAGGCATCTAGAAATTGAGACTAAGTTGGATTTGAGTCACTCATCTCATGCTCACTCTTGGGAACATACTCTCTGAGTGCAACAGGTCTTCGTCCAAACCACATGTAATTTGCAGCAGAACTGAAGCTAGACCTCAAGTCCCCTGACTCCCCAAACAAGTGTTTTGTTTTATATTTTACTTTCCTTCCCTTGGAAATAAGTTAATGACTTCTATTATTGAAACATAGCATCTCTCCCCCCACCCCCAATCCAATATACTGTAAGAATCATCAAGAGAAAAAGCCCTATTGAACCAAAAGAGCCCCAGAGATGGTAGCTTAAAGTCAGAGAAACTTTTGTGAACCCATTGCTGGAGATTTGGGAAACAGATACTTTACATTGCTTGTTCGTAGCCAGCACACAGATCACTGCTGACAGTTGTCCCCAGTGGCATCTAGCCAGTCTGGAAGGAAAAGTTTTGCCCTGAACCTGAATCGGCTGTCTGTCCCTCTTCCACTTCTCTCACCAATAAATGCTTTCCATCACTCAGCCTCATCTGCGGTCTGAGAGTAGAATGCAGTGATTATTTTAGCTTGTTCCCAGAAAAATAGGAGCTAGTGCAGCAAACAAATGCATTATTTGGTCCAGGTGGGTGTTTGTTATTTAAGGCAATGAGATATTTCATTACAATCCCATCACACCATCAAAGAAGCCCCAGCTTGGGCACAGTTATCTGCGGAAAAGGTGTGTGTATTTTGTGGCTCTCTATCAGAGTCAGGGCAGCTGCGACTGGAAATGAGCAAAGCCTCATCCCGTCCAAAGTGCTGAAGACAACCCAGCACTTTCATGCTCAAATTTTCTTTAATCATCTACTGCCATTGTACCAGCTCTTGAAAGACCAGAGTTACCCTGAGCTGTCTCAAAAAAAAAAAAAAATTAATAATATAATGGTAAAGAATGATCAGGGAGGAGGAAGGAGAGGTTTCAATATTGCTGTCGCCATTAAGAGTGTGCAGTCCTCCAGACAGGCAGACGAAGTGACAGTCTTCCTTCCCTTAACTCATTGTACCAGCTCTTGAAAGACCAGAGTTACCCTGAGCTGTCTCAAAAAAAAAAAATTAATAATATAATGGTAAAGAATGATCAGGGAGGAGGAAGGAGAGGTTTCAATATTGCTGTCACCATTAAGAGTGTGCAGTCCTCCAGACAGGCAGACGAAGTGACAGTCTTCCTTCCCTTAACTTGCTTGGAGCTCATTCTGAGCTACACAAGTAAGATAAATGAGGCAATACATATAAAAGTGCTTTGAGCATTTTGGAGGACAGATTCTCTATAAAAGCAAGGTAATATTATTAGTAGTATGGACCTAGTCATCTTCATGGTGCGAGATCGATGTGGACCAGGATGCAGGTGGTGCAAAGGCCGCTTGATTCATGGCAGGAGACCCAGATTCAGGACCTGGATCTGTCACTAACTTGCTTGGAAACCTTGGGATGGTTTATCAACTTCTCTTTTCTCATTCTTTTAAAATAAGGAGCTTAGATTCACAACAGTATTTTCTCAAATATGTTACTGAGAATAAAATGTCCTTAGTGATGCTTCATGAAATTTTGGTTCTGTCATCAAATAAGTTTAAGAAAAGAAATAAACTCCAGTCTATGTTCTTTGCCCAGAGAGTAACTGTAGCTTGCTGGCATGTTGAAGGTTCTAGAATGTCCTAGGAGCAAAAAAGTTCTTTAATTCAGCATTAATTAAAACGTTTTACCAAAGGACACACATCCCCCTTTTTTAATCTGTGAAAACCCAACAATGCTGGCATGCTACAGAACTGACTTTTGAAAATGCTCTGATAGAAGATCTGTAAGATTCATAAAGAGCCGAAAAGGATTGCGTTGTGTAATGTTAAACATATTATCTTGATTTGAGCATCACATAATGCACATATGTATCAATATCCAATGCTGTACCCCACAGATATGTATAATCAAATATGTTTTGATAGTAAATAAATAAAAATAAATTTAAAAAATTCAAAAAGGAAATACCTCATCTTGGTTCAAAATTGTGTGACTCAGTGACAGTATTTTCTTTATAGATCCACTTTGGGAGAAAGACTACATTTTCCTGATAGAGACGGAGAATTTAGGCAAGAAGAAAAAAGAAAGATGGCATTTAGATATGTCAAACATTTCAATTAAAATATTTCAGACCAACATCATTTTTTAAATGTCTGTTTAATGTAATTAGATTATATGGAGAGAATGAGAGATCGGATCTCAGCCCATATCTAGAGATGGCTATTTTAATCTGTTACCATTACGTGACTAGTTCTCTAAGTGACCTAGATGAAATCACTAGATGCATCTCTATTAACAGTTTCAAATTTACAAAATAAAGGTTTGCATAGGGTGAAATGGTATAGGAGATCTACTTTAGTCTCCAGCCTAGGATTATTGAATCAAATGTCTAGTTTGAGGACCTCAGAGGTTCACCAGTGCAGAAATTCACTCCAAAATCACAGAAGTGAGAATTAGCAATGTGGAAGTCAGGTTAGTGTTGAAATATTTTAATGTGAATTCAGGGACTGTACTGCAATCTGGCTGACAAGGAAGGAAACATGAATTTGGACTAGTTGTTTGACAATTCTGAATGCCAGGGTAAGTGTTTGGTCTTTGCCCTACAAGAAATGGGGAGCCGTGGAAGGTTTGGTCCTCAATGGATGAATGGTCCTAAGGCTGATTTCCACAGCTGATTCTCTTCAGAAGCAAGAAGCAAAAATGCCTGGATGAACCATCTTTTATTGAGTATATTAGTCAGGATTCTAACATTTGCAATAAACAGAAAGGCCAGATCAAACTTACTTAATCATCAAAGGAGATTTAAGGGCTTGCTTACCTGAGAATAGTTAGAATGGATAAAGCGTACACTAAATGTCAGGAACTGTTATAAGGGCTTAACATTAATTTTATTCTCACAACTTAGAGGTGGGGGCAGCATACTATTTTCATCTTTATTTTACAGGTAAAAATGGTACACAGAATTCCTTTCTCAGGGTTAAGTTATAGAGCCAAGATATGAACTGAATTAGTGTTACTGCGAAGTCTGTTCTTTTCACCATTTTATGCATTGTCCTCTCTAACTGAAAAGTCTGGAGGTGGGATAGACTTCTTAGGTGTCTTCATACAAGGACCCAAAGGATATCATAGGATTGGGCTTATCTTTCTCCATCTCTTGACTCTATTTCCATCAGGATCTGCTTCATCTTCTGCCTCCAAGATGTGTCTCCAGAAGATCTGGATTTATTATTATTATTATTTTTAACTCTTACTTCTTACAAACCAATAGTAAGATACTTTTGTTCTCTTTCTCTAATAATTACACAGTCATTCTAGAAACATGTCTTATTGATTTGCTTGGGTCACATGCCCATCACTCATCCAGTCTTTGTTGTCATAGAAATGGGATATTCTGAATGCCAGGCCTACAAGAGCACTTCTGGTGCTAAAGGTAGAAGAAAGTAATAAAGAGTTTGGACTGCATATGGGGAGTAAATTTCTCTGAGAGAGAAGAGGTTGTTTGTCAAAGAATACCAAATTATAATTACCAGAATAAATGTAAACAGACAACAGGCTGATATAAGCAATGGCTAACTTATATACCAAAGCTTTGTTTGCATTATTGACCACATTGAATTAGTGGGAAGGACTCATTTTTGGCCTCCCCACTTTGGATTCTTTCTATAAAAATGTTACGAAACTCTAGAGCATGTCGTATGTAGCCTGAGTAGAGTTGAGAATACGAAACCCTTTGGGTGAGCACTTCTTCCTTCTGGGATTATATGAGTTCACTGTGATCCAGTCTAGAAAGGAGGGAGATTCTTGTTCCTACACATCTAGAGAGGAATTGCTGATGGATTGATTGAGAGAGGATGGGTATATATTACAGTGAGAGACTTACGTTAGAAGTTAGACTTTTCCAGGACTGGAATTATTACCAGTAAAGATTGTCAGATCTCCTGAAGCTTTTCAAAGATAGCGTACGGTCCCTCTGGGAAGATTTGAGTACCAAGCTACACAAAGGACAAGAATATTTCCACATTGTTTTTTCTTCCTGTGTGATTATGCAACTCTTTTTTGCTTTGTTTTGATTTTTGGTTTTTGGAAGTTATGCCGTGTCTACTGCCTTGGGCAAAGGGTAAAAGGTAGCCAAGAACATATGAACAGGCATCTCCTAAAGGAGACAGCAAGCCTTGGTCTGAGTCAGCAGGTTTTGGGCTGTGTTAGCCTTCACTATCTTGAGTTCTGAATGGAGGAAGAAAGGATTTAGAATTCCCACTCTGGGGCATCTGCTCTCTGCCTCCCTTGCCTTGTTTCTACCTTCTAGGACCACCAGGGTCTGAAAACATCATCAATTATGCAGACTACTTTTTCCCTCTTTCACTTAAGATTTGCTGCAGAACCTCTCAGAGTAAAGGTTTTGATAAGCACTAGGTCCTTGAATGCTCATTAACATGAAAATTAGGGTTTTCTGGTGAATATTTTCCTGGGGATGGGGCTTGCTGAGGGTTGCTGAACCTTAGGACAATGTATCTCAAACTTTCATGTTCACCTAAGAATCTTGTTATGGTGCAGACTTTTATTCCATAGGTGAGGCTTGAGGTCCTAAGCGTTTAACGGCTTTCAGGTGATACTGGTCCATGGACTACACTGAGAGATGCAGGGCTGGTCCATTTTCTTGTCCTTCCAGCTTTCCCTCATATTTGCCTCCTATAAGCCTTCTGAGCAAGCAAGTACTATATTTGTGCTTGGCAAATACATCAGTATGCTCGATGCCCCAAATAATACATATTTAAGAAAATATTTTTCAAATTGTCTAATGAGGCAATTAAATTATTACTGAGTTACCAGGCATCCCTCTATCCTATTTTCTCATGCTCTTACTGCCTAACCCCACAAGTGACAAAAGAAATATATGATTAACACTTAACTACATAATTATTTCTCATATATGCAAAAGGGAGTTCTCTGTCTTTCATTCACGTGCCTGTTCTGGTATTCCTCATTAGATTCCATACTCTTTGGGTACTTGCTAGGTTAAACCTATAAAACTCTTCTTCCTCTTTACTTCCTGTGTCTTTCTGCAGGACATGCATGTCATCAGCACAGATGAGAATCAAGTGTTTGCAGCGGTCCAAGAATGGAACCAAAATGACACATACAACCTCTATATCTCAGACACCCGTGGTGTCTACTTCACCCTGGCCTTGGAGAATGTTCAGAGCAGCAGAGGCCCTGAGGGCAACATCATGATCGACCTCTATGAGGTATGTCACGAGGTGTATGAAGTCCTGAGACACAGCAGGGCCCAGACTGGCTGATGAAGGCCCAGCACTGGCTATTTCTCTGATCATTTTCACACTGGTTCCTTATGTAGCCATATTCCACTTGGAAGACAGAGAGCTTTGCAGAATATTTTCATTAGTTCATTTGAAATCCACAGAACATCTCTGCGAGGAATTCTTTTTTGACCAAGTCCACAGGACATGAAGTCCCAGAGGACATGGAGAGTATCTGGGGAGACAGTGAAACAAAGGGTTTAAACAAGAGTGATCTGCATGTAATATTTGAAAATCAATTTTAAGGGCAAACAGGGCATCACATAAAGGGGTAGTGGTTAGTTCCCCCCCCACCCCGAAGAAAGAATGACAGAGACAGGAGACATCTTTGCATTCTATCAGAAGACGCCCCCTTTGGAGCAAACAGGGCATCACATAAAGGGGTAGTGGTTAGTTCCCCCCCCCCTCTCTGAAGAAAGAATGACAGAGACAGGAGACATCTTTGCATTCTATCAGAAGACGCCCCCTTTGGATTTGAAGACCTTTCTAACTAAATAACCTCCCTGGCTAATGGCATTCTTGTCACTGGGCCAGGCAGTGAGATAAGATTAATAGGGCTTTTTCTCCTAAATCTTGAAAAATAGAATAGACAAACAACAACAAAAACAGAGTGTACCACACTTTCCTAAGGGAACTATGGCTCTTTGTTTCTCAAAATGACCAAGATTCAAAATAAAACCACGTGTGCTGGATCAGTCAGCTTTCATGACAAACAGGAACGATTTAATTGCCATTTAAGGCACAGTTGGGTAGAAAGCAAACTGCTATTTTGGGGTGAGTTTTAGCCATTTGTCAGTCTTATCATGCACTATGAAGCATTTATAATGGGTTATAATGAGCCATTTAAAAACATATTCAGAATTTGGGAAGTGAAATCATACACCTATGTTCTATCTGAAAAAAAATTCTAAAATGGATTCAAATATGTACTGTTATAATGACGCTATCATTT
>NW_007726237.1:82957-84280 GCF_000696425.1 Galeopterus variegatus
GTGTGCTGGATCAGTCAGCTTTCATGACAAACAGGAACGATTTAATTGCCATTTAAGGCACAGTTGGGTAGAAAGCAAACTGCTATTTTGGGGTGAGTTTTAGCCATTTGTCAGTCTTATCATGCACTATGAAGCATTTATAATGGGTTATAATGAGCCATTTAAAAACATATTCAGAATTTGGGAAGTGAAATCATACACCTATGTTCTATCTGAAAAAAAATTCTAAAATGGATTCAAATATGTACTGTTATAATGACGCTATCATTTGGTTGAGGATAAGTTCAGGGAGTCATGAGGTTGTTTGTATAACAAGAAGCAAGGGAGTTATATCCAGTATGAAAGAAACCAATTTCACTTAAGAAATTTAAATCTGTCATTATAATTCCTTCTAATGTATTCTTTCTTCCTCTCCCTCAGGAGTTCTTAGGAATTTTCTTGTAGTATCTAAACTTTTCTGTATGTTTAAAGACATGTTACTAAACTGTATGCCCAATTTCGGGCTCGAGCATTTGTAATGGAAATTATGTCAGGCTAGCATAGGACACAGTTTATGTGTCTATATTTAGGAAAAGGCACTGCAAACTTTTCATACTTTCACAAGTTTTTCCCACTTCCTCTCCTTCCCATGTTTCAGATAAATATAGTATCATATATCTCCGCCTCAAATTGAACTTGTATCCTGGAAAACATTTACATATTCTGATGATTTAGTTTCAATTTCATGTTGAAGAAAATTTTATTTTAAGTATAGATTTTGGAGTCAGTCTGCCTGGGTTTAAATCCCAGCTATGCCACTTCTATGTATTCTTGACACAAATCCAATAGCTACTGAGACAGTTTCCTTTTTTAAAACATGGAGCTGAACGTGGTACCAAGATTCCTATGAGGATTAAATGAATTAATCCTTGCAAAGTGCTAAGCACAGTACCTGAANCAAGATTCCTATGAGGATTAAATGAATTAATCCTTGCAAAGTGCTAAGCACAGTACCTGAAATACAGAAATGCTCAACAAATTATAGAAAGCGTAATTCATATTATGTTCTGTTGTATCTAAGCACCATACAGTGTTCTACTCTTATAGTCTTAAGTCTACCCAGAGTGTTTAAATATCCAGTGCATTTCCATTATTTTGGATATCTACTTCTTTTCATATTGTAATTAACATGGCCATATGACTTTCTTTAACACCAACTAGTTATCTTCTTATAAACAAGTGTAAATTGCCACATTTCTTTCCTCCTTTGTAAATGCCTCATAAATATTTTAAATATAAGTATGTTTTTGTTAAAATGCCATGCATTTTCTTTTATGGACCAAG
>NW_007726237.1:84419-85576 GCF_000696425.1 Galeopterus variegatus
GATTTCAGGTTGTATTTTTCTCTTCCTGATTATCCTCTCCCTTCTTTTCAAGTCAATGTGGAATAGACTTGCTGGATAAATTTTGTTTTCTGCCAGAAATAGAGACCATTTAATGGGTCCCTTGATGATGGAAAAGATAACAGATTTGGACGAGAATGACTTTGCAACATCCTGTTATTTGCAAACATTTTCATGAATGGTTTTCTGAATTCAAACATCAGTCACAGGTGTGGAATAAGAAGAGGAAGCAGAGTGACCTCTGGACATAGCAAACATTTCTTTGTCACTCCTTGTGTTTCCCCTTTGTGTCTCTTTTGCAGTTGACTATCTGTAGGGAAACTGCTGGCTCTTATTAGCATCACTTTGAGCAGTGGTGTGACTGTATTATGTAAAGGTGTTCTGCATCCTGGGGCCCAGAGAGAAGAGTCTTTGTTTTATTAGCCTGACAGTTCACAGCAATCTGAATTGAAATTGATGTGATCAGAAGGGCAGTGCCATATCTGCTGATTACCTAGATAGAAAGAATATTGGCTGACACGGAGCCTGGCACAAATGTTCCCTTAAATCTGATTGTTCTGGCTAGCAGGATGCTGAAAGCCATCTAGCATGAATTTCCCAGTAGAATTGCAATGAATGATGAGAGCTTAGAGATAAATGAAAAGTAAGAAAATCCATAAATGAATTAATAAGGAACAGAGAGGAGAAACATAGGAGGTGGGGGCGGGGGTGGTGACAGAGATAGAATACATGGAGTGCGCATTTGGGGGTGACAGAGGAGGATGGCATTTGTTCTTTGTTTGTATGCTGCATGCCAATTACCTGCTATTCCTGTATCTGTGCTGTTTACACTGTTTTAGCAGAGGTGAGCTGTATAATGTATAAGTGAGTGGATGGATCTGTGCATCAAGGATATGCATTGTTGATAGGTCTTTGTGAGACATGGAAGGAAGCACAGTTTCCATTAAAATTAATCATTTTGTTTGAACATATATTGGAACCTGACTACAAGTGCTGTGCTCTCTACACTAGAACCATGTGTGTGTACGGGAGGATAGGAAAATGTTGGGAACACAGACGTGTTGGGGGATCATTTCACATGGTTTAGTTATTGAAATGCCAGAATTTCCCCTTAGTGTGAATCAGCCATTCGCCAAGGA
>NW_007726237.1:86354-87724 GCF_000696425.1 Galeopterus variegatus
ATGGTTTAGTTATTGAAATGCCAGAATTTCCCCTTAGTGTGAATCAGCCATTCGCCAAGGACCCCATTCAAGAAAGTCAAGAAATGAGAGCCAGGGAAGTTGGCTATAGAGAAAAAATACTAGACATAAATTTTTGTTGATGGAATATCATCATCATAATAACAGCTAATATCTGGGGTGCCATACTGTGTCAGGCACTGTGTAAAGAACCTGCCATAACTATCTCATTCAATCCATATATAAATATTACAACATATGGACTATAATCACTCCCATTTCGAACAAGTAAATAGAGGCAGGGAGAATACAGCTACTTTTGAAAGATTATGAAGATAGTAAGTGGCAGAGTTAGGACCTAAATATTCTAGAGCATGCAGACTCTCAACTACAAACTATCATGTCTTCCCCAAGTTTGTATTGATTGTGGATGCGTAATAGCATCAAGAGTGAAGGACACTGAAGGGAAAGATAAATAGTGTTGGACTTTGCCTATCTGTAGAAGAATCCAGATAGGAAGAAGAAAAAAATGGTCTGCAGAAAAGTCAACATGAAGAGACATCATCTGTTGATCACTCCAGACCTGCGTGTCACCTTCTGAACCAAGTCATGAGTTCTAGTTAAATCCAGGCAATGTTGGCCTGTGGCTCCTAATCTTGTCTAATGGATGTATTTGTGTAAGAAAAGCCTAGAAACAAGTGTCCTAAAACTCTGTTGCTCCTAAATAGCACAAATGTTCCAGTGGCATTATGTGGATTGGATAACGAAGACAGCACGCCCCATAGTGCACGGAGCAAAAGAGATGTGAGGAGTGTGTCTGATTCCTAGTGTGTTTGTATGGTGTGGATGATGAGAGGGAGTCTGACAGCTTTGGACAATATCCTCCTGCCTTTGGGAAGGGAATATTAATTAATGATGATGAAGAGCACTTTGGCTTAATGGAGAATGACAGTTCACCCCAGCTGAGTGAAAAAGGTTGTGTTAGGAGGGAAGCCACCTGACTGGCAAATGCAGAATCCACAAGAACGTGTGCATAAGTGAGTGAGCCACAGTGGGCATCATGAAAAGCTTACCAGTCATCCAGGCATTCTTCTGTTACACACATGGTGTCTCCTGCATGTTGTGAGTACCCTCTCTTTAAAAGAGAAAACTTGACCGCTGTGATAATGTAAATTACCCCATGATTTTTCAGAGAAAGACCACCTCTTGCAATCTAGGGTAGGATGTAGAAGAGAAAAATGCTCTCCCACCCGAGACATTCATTACAGGGTATAGAATGTACCATCTAATTATTTAAGGCTACCTCTCCCAGGAGAAGAGTGCTGTTTCCTAAGGGCAACAGGGAGGGAAAGAATGTTTAGACTTTTTTTTTT
>NW_007726237.1:88890-138235 GCF_000696425.1 Galeopterus variegatus
AAAGTATCCCATTTCAGAGCCCCAAAAAATCATGGCCGTGAATATGTTCTCTTTCTCACCACAATCATTGTTTCATCTTCATTTTCTTCAAATGTTGGCACTTAGGATTTGTAATTTAAGTCTGAGATGGAGATGATGAGAGTAATCATCTCTCAATAAGCATCAGAGGCAGAAATAAGCAAAAAGTCCTGTGCAAGAATCCTCCCAACTTAGACTCTACCTGGAACATATGAAAGATTGGTACAGTAGAGAACCATCTACAGAAAAGAACATGAAAAAACAAAGGTGATGTCTTGGGATTTTTCTTTAACACTCCGAAGTGATCTAAATTCCCAGCACTGGCACATTCTAACTCAAAAAAAAAAAAAAATCTGTTGAATGAATGTGTAGTTGCTTACATATTCTAGTTGTTACATCCTTGGTGCTTAGAAGATCACATGATACATAGAAGATGCTCAGAAAATCTTTGTTGAATGACTATTGAGTAAATGTTCTGTAGAATGAATAAAAGACAGTTTCCTATAAGTATGATATCCCCATATGATTTCTCTCAGGATACTCTAGGATAAGAGAATAGTTTGAACAAACAGCATAGCCACAGGTTTAAGTAAGAGGGCTCTGGAGTTAGACTGACTGACTTGTAGTCCAGATCTAAGGTTTTGTAGCAGAATGACCTTAGGCAAGTGATTGGCCAGATGAGAACTTCAGTTTTCTCATCTGTAAAATGAGGATAATATTGATCCTACCATGTAGTGTGCATGGAGAGATTCATGTGGTCACATTTGCAAGACCTTTCGTGTAATGCCTGACACTTCATAAGCGCTCAGTAAATTTGGGTTACTGTTACTGCTGTTATATCTTCTCCTGTAGAACGCTTACTACCTATTTTATGAAAAACAAAAACATGGCACCTTTTACAAAATGATTTTACTAATATTAATTCTGAAGAAGCAATACAGTAGCATGAATGACAGTTCAATGGTTATATTAGAGTGGAAGACCATAATGTGAGAGAAAACAGAAGAAAACATTTGAATTAACTTGTGATAAGGCATATAAGGAGTACTAGAGAAGTTAATGGGAAGATTGATATATATATAGGTACTATATATATTAGAGACAAACTGAAAAACAGAAGTGTGGGGGACAATCAGGATGGAAAGAGATCCTGATTTCTGGGTAAGTCTTATTGAGCTAGACCTTGAAGGATGACTAAGTAGAGACACATCGGGAGATTGTCCAAGGGAGCAGGGGTGGCCTATGTGGACAAAGGGAGCAAGAGAATTGAGGTCAAGATAATGCTTTGAGGGCCGGCCCAGTGGCGCATTGCTACAGTGCGCCGCTTTGGAGCGCAGCGACGCTCCCACCGAGGGTTCGGATCCCACATACAGACCGGTTCCCACTCACAGGCTGAGCGAGGTGCGGGCGCAACACTGCGGGGTTGCGATCCCGTTGCCGGTCACGAAAAAAGACAAAAAGGACAAAAAAAAAAAAAAAAAGATAATGCTTTGAGATTGTCATGCTGGGGCACAGTAAATGTGCCGATGTGCTTTGTGTTAAGTGTGAGGATTGTGCTAAACACATCATATTTAACATCTAATGAAAGTTATATCTTGGCTCATATGATATGAAATAATAAGAAATAACTATTAATTACCATTGAGACTTCATTTTCTCCATATGAAAATCAAAGAGACAATAGTAGCTTCACAGTACACTCAGCATTCTCTGAGATCTTTATGCAGAATTCAGACAGGCAGAGGAGATAATGGGTCTTTTCCCAGACTTTCCTCATAGGAATCTCTTCACTGATTATTCCATGTCTATGTGAAGGCATGTCTTCCATTGAGAATATTACTTTTCCCCACCCCATCCCGTTCCTCAGCCCCACTGCATTCTGTAAATGTGCATGTAGTGTGGATATAGACAGAGGTTATCTGGCAATATAAATGTGTCCCCTCATCCTCAGTGGAACCCCAGACCTTACACACACACACACACACACACACAAACACATGTACACACATGCACACCTACATACATTCAACATCCGGCGCACTTAATGCTACCCCTTGATATGTAAAGTCCTACAGTGAGAGGCTAGAGGTTCCAACATACAATAAGACCTTACAAAAGAGCCCTGGGAGAAAGTGCCTCATGTCTAGGGGTTGCAGTGAGACACACAGATAGATGGATTGAAAAGAACAATAAATGGCACAAAAACCTAAGAGCAGGGCTGATCTTCTTTGCAGACCAGGCCAAAGGAACTAGAAAATAAAAAGACACCTCAAATGGAGAAAGTGCCTTGGCTGCAAGGGGAAAAGAAGCGGACCCTCTCCAGCTCTATCCCCTGTTGACACACATTCCCTCTACTTAGTCAAGTTTTTATTCCTCAAGATAAACCTGAAGGCCAAGCTGCCAGAGATGAATTACAAAGAGCAGCTCTCTGCTCAAGTGGCATTTGAAATGCCAAGCAGTCGGGGGCCAATAAAGTCACTGCTTCTGCAAATCAAATGAAGAAGCTCCTCAACATGCATAACCCTGCTTGGACACACTTGCCAAAAGAGGGAGAGGGCAGGAAGGAAAATGGACAATGAAAGTACCAGAATAGGTAACATTTTTATTCCTACTGCACTTATTGTAGCCCTCTAGAGTGTTGAATGGCTAAGACAGAGTCATTTCTCATTTCCGAGAATGGTATGGAGGGAAGACCAGTAGGACTTTGTGAATATTCTGATTTATGAAATTTAATTTTTTAAGAGCTGGCAGTTGAGTCATATTTAAGTATATAACAGCCTATTCAACGTAGCAAAACCAATATGGAGTTCCCTGGTGAGCAGCCCTCTTGGAGCTGGTATAGTGAATAACTAAATATCATCTGTAATTAAAACACTGCTGTTGGGAGGGAGAGTGCTCCTGGAGTTTATGTCTTCCACATTTGCCGAGGATCAACAATACAGAAGAAATTGTTCTGGCTGCTGTTGATTGCCCGAAATGCAGCTTGCTTTCTGAAGTAGTTCAAAGTATTCCGCTCAGTAATTCATTTATACTATTTATTTGCTTAACAAACTTGTCTTTCCAAAAGAGTACAAATCTGGCCCAACTCTAAAATATCCCAGATGCCAAATCAGCAGGTACAAACTAATGAGGTCTGACTGTGTCAAAAGTGAAGGCAAAACATGTATCTTCTCTCGACTGAAACCCACCTCTTTGAACTGACAAATTCAGAGTTGTATTTGTTCAAAGCATGTTGGAAGTCAGACAGATTTGGGTATGAATCCCAACGCTCCATGATCTTAAGCAATTAAATTTTGTCTACACCTCTGTCTCCTCATCCATAGAATTGGGATAAAATCTGTTGTGCAGATTTATAGTGAGTAATGGAAGTTTTATATATGAAGTACAGGGTATAGTGTGTGCTATTTGCAAGGACTGAAAAGAATGGCAGGTAGTGTTTTACTCTTCTGCTTAGAAATGTCCACATTATCATATAGAAGGCCTGAGTTAAGTTGAATGGGTTCAATATGCTTGCTAACTTATTCACTTACTCCCCGTGTGTGTTCCAAAAAGGTGCTTAATCAGTCTCCATTTTCTCATCTTCAAAATGTGGCTAATGATAATCCTATTCTATGGTTATTGTGAGGATTAAATGAGATAATGTACATGGAGTGTTGGAATGCACTACTCAGCACGTTTTAGTGTTGACACATTTCAGCACTTTTTCTCACTGCTCTCCAGTATTCCTGGGTTGTGATAATTTTGAGCAGGCTAAAATATGTATGATTGTGTTTTATAAACTCTAAAATACCTGAAAATATAATGCACCATTGATCATTTGTTTTGGCACAATTTTGACAATTTACCAAATGTTACCTGTTTTCTAACATATAGAAGAGGAAAGGCAATCTTATTTTCAGAGCCAAATAATGAATAAGAACGGTTTATGGTGAGAACAATGGTGTTATACAAATGGAGTAGGGTTTATTTTATAATTTAGGGAAACCACTGTTTTTTTTTTTAAGTTTAAAAGCTGTTCTTTTATGTTTAATGTATTTTGGTGGCTTAAATTAATAGAGAGATCTTTTACAGAAAAAAAAATAAAAAAGCAGTAGTAATTGTTGGATCAGGAGTGACCTCTTTCAATTGTCCAAGGCTGAAGGTAGCTCGAAAATTTAGATACTCATTGAGAGCATGAGCTGTGAAGCCACAGAGTTCAGGATTAAAATCCCAGGTCTGACACTATCTGTGAGTCCTTGGACAGTGTGACCTTGGGCAAGTCATTTTATCTGGATGAGTCTGAGTTTTCCTCATCAGTGAGATAGAATAAATGATATTTACCCAAGAGGACTGTTACAAGGGTTAGATGAGATAAAGTTCTTAAGACTCTGGGTGCTGTGCTAGCATACAATAAAAGTCATCCGTATTTATTTATCATTTACCAAGCAACAGAACCGTAAGCACCAGATTCATCTCATGACAACTGCAGGCTACTGCCACCTTATGTTAGGGGTAATAGAAGACTCAATCAAACTTGTATTATGACCCACATATGTTAAGGGGCAACAATCTATTGCTTTTGTTTCCACAGCCCTGCTAAGCATAAGCATCACCTTCCTTCCCCCATTCTCACCCTCTCCTCCAAAACAAGTGCTTCAGCTGAATTTGACAGCTTACTGTTTTTCTGTTTTGTTTTGTTTTGTTTTAAGTAAATAAATATATCTCTTCTCAAACTGATGTATTTTTCAGCCATGTCAATTTTTCCCAGGTAGCAGGGATAAAGGGAATGTTCTTGGCTAACAAGAAGATTGACAACCAAGTGAAGACTTTCATCACGTATAACAAAGGCAGAGACTGGCGTTTGCTGCAGGCACCGGACACGGATCTCAGGGGAGACCCTGTGCATTGCTTACTGGTGAGTCATCATAGTGGAGTGGCATGCCCGTGCAGTGGAGGGCTGGAAATAAATGTTAACAGATGAAGAAGATAGTTCTGGGACTTTTGGTCAGTAAAGGAACAAAAGAGGCAGGGAAGGCCATGAAGGCAGAGTGTGAAGAAGAGTCACAGAACTGCGTTTTGTGATGGGCTCAAGAGAGAAGAGAACGTCGGTTAAGTTCCTTGCTCACTTCCAGCATCCACATTTCCAGCCCAAGTTCTGATGAGGATGTTAAATGGTACTTTAAGGGAGAATGTGATAGTTTTCAGCTCTGGTGAGGATAAACCCCAAACACCCTTACTTTCTCATTAATAACCTATTTCAGATTGAATGATTCAAATTCATCTGTAGAACTGATGAACTTAATGCAAAATTATGTAGGTATGTTTTTCTGTAGAGATGTTTAATCACACTTTCAGAAAAGTTTATGATACAAAAAAGGATTAGGACTCCTGATTTAAGCCCTCATTGGTTTTCTTTATAATATGAGGATACTTCAAAAAGTTCACAAAAAAATAGAATTAAAAGATAATACTAATCTTTTCCATGAACTTTTTGAAGTACTCTTGTACGTTCCATTCATTGGTCTTATTCTATACACTGGGGTTGGCAAACTGGCCTGTGAGGATAACATGGCTCACCACTTATGTTTCTAAATAAGGTTTTGTTGGAAGATAGCCACGCTTATTCATTTATGTCTACCGCTGCTTTCACTAGACAATGGCAGAATACAGTAGGCATGACAGAGACTGTGTGGTCAACGGAACCTAAGATATTTGATACCTGGCCCTTTAAAAAAAAGTTTGCTCTCCCCTATGTTGAAATATGACTTTCTTTTAGTTGTCTTACATCTGGGCAATAAGTACATCAGCATGAATTTATTTACATATTTATTGATGTGATGGATCAAAGATGGATCTTGCCTTCAAGGAGTTTGCAGTTTACTTGTCTATTGTATGAAACTAGTTTGCTAAATAAAAGACTCTAGGGTCACATTTTACTTGTGTTAGTAGCTCTGATGTCTGCCCCATACTCAGCACACCAGTAGATACTGAGTGGATGCAGAAGAAGGGGAGGAAGAGATTAATTGCATGTTGCAAAACAAAGTATTCTTAAATTAATACTATCAGTTTCTATAAAACAGTTCAGAAAAAGTGTTTAAATTCAGAAAAGGGAGAGACCAATATGTAAACCTAGAGGGAAGACCTCTTAGTTTTAGGAAGAAGGGCTTGGGGGTGTGTGTGTATGCATACTTGTGTGTATGTGTGTATTATATGTGCCTGTGTGTATACTGTATGTGTGTATATACTGTATGTCTGTATATTGTATGTTTATATGCTGCATGTGTGCATATACTGTATGTGTGTATGTGGTATGTGTGTATACTGTATGTGGTATGTGTGTGTATATACTGTATGTCTGTATATTGTATGTTTATATGCTGCATGTGTGCATATACTGTATGTGTGTATGTGGTATGTGTGTATACTGTATGTGTGCATGCACACTATGTGTGTATAGTGTTTGTACACTGTATATGTATATACTGCATGTATGTATGTATATTATATGTGTGTATACTATATATATATGCATATACTGTATGTATTTGTGCATACTGTATGTGCCTATGTGGTATGTGTGTATACTGTATGTGGTATGTGTGTGTATATACTGTATGTGTGTGTGTGTGCTTTATGTGCACATATACTGTGTGTATGCTGTAAGCATGTGTATATTGCATGTGTGTATATACTGCATGTGTGTATACTGTATGTGTGCATGCACACTATGTGTGTATAGTGTTTGTACACTGTATATGTATATACTGCATGCATGTATGTATATTATATGTGTGTATATTGTGTGTATACTATATATATATGCATATACTGTATGTATTTGTGCATACTGTATGTGCCTA
Source organism: Galeopterus variegatus (assembly GCF_000696425.1). Classification (NCBI taxonomy): domain Eukaryota; kingdom Metazoa; phylum Chordata; class Mammalia; order Dermoptera; family Cynocephalidae; genus Galeopterus; species Galeopterus variegatus. The sequence goes on from NW_007726237.1 coordinate 95,748, forward strand.
TACTCTGTATACTCTGTGTGTGTACTGCATGTATGTGTGTATATTGAATGTGTGTATACTGTATGTGTGTGTATGTATGTACATATAAAGTGCATATATATATAGTTATATATATATATATATATAGTTATATATGTACATATAAAGTGCGTAGATGAAGTTGTTCACACTCTTCATACAATTCCAACTTTGATGTTATCCATGCTCAGCTTGCTTCCTTCCATCCCATGAAGTCTGGACAGTCATTGTGCAGGTTCATTTCATACAGCTGTAGGCAGGGCACCCTCCTACTTGAGAGGGTTCCAGCAGCCATAGCTTGACCTTATTAGTTGTAAAGGATATCGCAGTTGTCGCTGTGCATCAGGGAAACAGTCTAAAGTTTGGCCTCCCACTCAGCTTCCATCCTTATCACTGACAACTTACAGTGGGGAAAAAGGCAATTGTTATAATAAGTGCATAAAGCCAGTGATGGAGTAAGTAAATGTAACAGCTATTTATTGAATATCCACTCTACTTCTATGCAAGGCACAATTCAGTGGCATTTCAAAAAACAGCACCACCTTCCTAGTTTAGCTCTTCCAAGTCGAAGCATTGTGATATACAGCCAGAAATTCATGGGATGCGTCAGCACCTTAACGTGGCTCTTCATTCCCACTGTGCACTTTGGAGATGAAATATGTGTGAGAGGGAATTAACCACGTCACCTAAACAGGCTTGCTTGGGCACTTGGCATCATAAATGGACCATTAGAAATGCTTCAAACAAAACACTTAGCAAGGTGTTCACTGCTCCACCCTCAATCCAGTGTCAGGAAATCTTATTGCTGTGCCTCCAAATATGAATGCAGTTAGCAGCTTACTTCTCCATCTCCACTGGCACTATCCTAATCCAAGCCACCATCATTGCTCACTTGACCTACAGTGACCAGCTCCTAACTGGTCCTCCCTTTTCTACCTGGCAATCCATTCTCCACACAACAGCCAACATGACCTTTTTTTTTTGTTAATCAACTTCACTGAGGTAAAACACATACATATTTTAAGAGTATAGTTCAGCGAATTTTGACAAATATATATACCCATGTAACCACTACCACAATCAAGATAGAACATTTTCATCACCCAAGAAAATTGCTTTGCCCCTTATCAGCTAGAACCCACACTCCCAGCCCTAGACAACCATTGATCTGCTTTCTTTTACTATACATTAGATTTTTCTTTCCTAAAATTTTCTGTAAATAGGATCAACTTGAACTTTTAAAAAACAGATCACATTTCTCTTTTCCTTAAACCTTCTATGGCTTTCTGATTCAAGGAGAATAAATTCATATATTTCATTGTGGCCTACAAGGTTGTGATCTGGCTCCTGTCTACTTCTCCTACCTGGTCCCCAACCTCTCTGTCCCTCCTTCCTTCCTTACACATAAGCCATGGTGAGGAAGGTTTTTGTTTGTTTTTGTTTTTTCATACCATGAACTCACTGTGTTTATGTCTTAGAGTCTTTCTTAGGGTCTTTGCATTTATCATTATTTCTCTTAAAATGCTCTTCTCCTAGTCAGGCTTTTTCTTGGCATTTAGATCCTTTTTTGATTACCTTAATCTCAGAGTCTTCCTTGAGCACCCTCTAAAATTGTATTTATCTAAATTCTTTTTTCTTCATGACTCTTATCACTATCTGAAATCATCACATATACCCGGATTACCTTAATCTCAGAGTCTTCCTTGAGCACCCTCTAAAATTGGATTTATCTAAATTCTTTTTTCTTCATGACTCTTATCACTATCTGAAATCATCACATATACCCATTGACTTTCTTGTCTATCTTCCCCTGGTAAAATGATAATTTTATGAATGTAGAGACCATGACTTTCTTTTTGGCCATTCCAAAGAATTAGCTCCAAGAATCATACCTGCCACAGGGTAGGTGCTCAATATACGTGTTGTTATTGTGGGGGTTATGTGTGTCTGGAGTAGGCACTCCATTGAAACCTGTTGTTTGAGTTTCACATTTGCACTTTAGTAGAAACCATTCATTCCCTCTGAGCATCCCACTAGAGGATTTGTCATAATATTCACCCTCTGAAGTTCATAGGCTCAAGTTGACCCTGAAGTTAACAAAATCAGGAGGCTCATTAAGATTGAGAAAAGATGAATTACTGGAATATAGATGGATGGTATCTCGAAGCCTCCTGGGCTTCCTCCCTCATTAACCCTAATGCTTAATGTAGTTTCAATCTGAGCTTTGGGAAATAGGCAGCAGGGTGAGGAGGGAAAAATGACAAAGGGATTGGGGAGAAGAGACCAAAATCACTTTATAAAAATCTGCCAAAGGCACAAAATAGGAAAGAAAACCTTTGAGCTTCAGGAAACCCAGGCTATTAAAAACCTTCTTTAGGCTTGGGAGCTGGTGGCAGAGAGGAGATAAAAAGTGATTTTAGATTGTGAGTACTTGGAAAGTGGCAGTGTCACCGAAAGCACAGCCTAGTGATTAGAAAAGACTTTTTCCAGCAGGGCTGTTACAAATGTGGAACAAGTTCAGAATTACAGCTCAAATGGAATGTTCCTGCTAAAATGTATGCTACAGAAATAAGACATCCAGGGTAATTTGGGGCTGTATTTTTAGGACTTTTAGGCTGATTGCCTGGAGGGCCCAGTTGGGATTTCTTTCCTCTGAAGACTGTGTTGTACAATTAGATAGGGTATTACAGGTTATGGTCCACCTGCCTCCAAAGCCTCAAGACTGGGCTCCCATGGGCAAGATATGAGCAGTGCTGGGTCTGTGACAAATCCTTGTGCCCCTAGGGAAAGTACAGTGTTTTATAGAAATAGCTCCTGACTTCTTTATGGATTTATGTCGCAGTTTTTTCCAGGGGCTGAGCAGGTATTTATTTCCTCTGCCCCAGGAGTTTCTTTTGTCTAGTTTTCACCCCCTTGCACTGTTGATTACTCTACCTGTGCTGGATTGGAGTGGGGCTGAATACCCCATACCCAGCCAATTTGTCCAGGGGCTTCCCTCTTCTTTGACATTAATGCTTTACTGAAGATCTAATGGATTCCTAGCTCCAGTACAGGATTCAGAGTCAGAAACTGCACAAATGTGTGTGTATTTGGTGGGGTGGGGAGACATAAGGGGCTAGGGATACTATTCGTGAATTTACCTGCTGCCTTGTTATTTGAGAAAGTTCTGATCTGTCTTTTCAGCATAGTATTCAGATCAGTAGCCATGGGATAAAGGTACCATGAAGATAGGCTTTAAAGACTGTTGATACAGAGTTGGGAAAGAAAGAATTAGAATTTGCAGCTGGTTCACTCTCAAATAATCTAAGTTTTTAAAGTTGATTTATTTCATGGTAGGGAAATGTCTTCTATCATTTGGTAATTCCCCTTTGGCCATCCACAGTGCAAGAAATATAGTAGATAATTAGTGGATCACCTGGTGAACATTTGCTTAGTGAAATAAGCCTGGCACAGAAAGACAAATACTATATGTTCTCAATCATATGTGGAATCTAAAATGATCAAACTCAGAAACAGAGAGGAGAATATTGGTTATGAGAGGCTGGGGAGTGGGGCAGATGTTGGTCAAAGGGTGCAATATTTCAGTTAAGCAGGAGGAATAAATGATAAGTATTTGAGGTGAAAATAATATAATGGATCAACAAAATCCAGCAGCTATTTATTGAACATTTGCAATGACCAAAGGACTTTATGTGTTAAAATAAAATATAAAAGAATAAGGCAAACAGAAGATAATTAGAACCTAGAGATCCACTGATAGGCTTCACAGGTTTGCGAATTCCCTGAAATTGAATGAAACTGTGCACTAAACGTTTGTGCACTTTTTTCTTGGTCCTTAATTTTCATCACATTCTCTAACTTGGTACCTGACTCTGAAAAGATTGAAGACTGAGGGTCTAATTGATCCTAGAATTGACCAGTTGATGATATACCATGGCCTGTGCCTACGTGTGAGCGGGGACGCAAAGGGCAGTCTCCAAACCGGTGTGCTGGTCCCTCCATCCTCTGCAAGTGCACTGCTAGGTCACTGGTGGTTGCAGTTTACATGCCTGTGTTTTCTTTATGTGGAGGGAGAAGGGAAGTGGAGAACTGCACTTGAAACAGGCTGTGCTTTGACTCTGTTGAGTAGAAGTTAACCCTGAAAAGACAGAAGCAACCACTGTCACTATTAGCACATAGTAGGTACTAAGGAAAAGAGGGCAGAAGGCGAGAAGGAAGGGCGAGGCCTACAAAGCGCCCCCTGCCAGGGACAAACGTACATAAGAATTGGAGAACCTTGTCTTGTGTTGTCCGGGAGCTCGGAGAGGCTTGATAGCCACTATAATACACCTCTCTATCAATTTTTGGTTACTTAACTTTGACAAATGTCTCAAACGGGTCAGACACAAAAGTTTAAGTTAAACAAATAAAGATACATCGCTTCACATTGTTTTTCTTCAAAACTTTGTGTAGACTACGTAAATTCCCTGAAAAAATGAAAGAAAGAAAAAAACCACAGAATATTCTCCTTGTACCAGCTGGGGGCAATCCAGTCCTGCAAATGTGAGAGTGGAGAAAAAAGTGCATCAAAACGATCATTTCTAATGTTGCTGCTACTGCGCGAAATGGTGTCTTTTCTTCTCAAATTAATATATCTCGGGCCTCTGAAAGCCATAGCAACAGAGCAGTGCTTAGACAGCCACTAAAAATGCTGTCTTTTCTTTGCAATGGCAAGTACCCCATACCAAATAATCCTTGGCTCAGTTGGCAACTGAGCTTCACAGTCTTCCAGCTGTGGCAAGCAGCTGGCTCAAGATTACAACCCGGGTGCTCCGTCGGCCAGGGATGTCCTGCTGTCGGGTGATGTAAAAGGCCTTCCATTATGCCCAAATGTCTAAGGATAATCCCCCAATAGTACACTTCTTGTAATGCCCTGGAGATGCTCACAACATCACTCAGATTATGTGGTTCGTAAGCAAGCCCACAAACTGCTAGCATTGCTCTGAGTAAAATAGTAAAGTGGTATTTTTCATGTCCTAACAAAAATGTGTTACTTGATATTTCAAGCTTTTATTGACTATCTTTTTTAGATTCTGTACTAAGTTCTACAAAAGATGCAAAATAGAACTTGATGTGGTTTGTTTGTTTGTTTGTTTTTAATTTGTGGAGCGTATCTCTTAGGGGGATAAAACTGTATATTCCTGAAACAGAATTATGCATGGTAAAATAAGTCGTGGTAGATCAGAGAAGGGGAGACCCTGATAGGTTGCAGTTGTTGGGAAAATGTTCTGAGGTTTGGCACCTCTGCTTTACGCTGCTTTAGCATCATCTAAGTGATATGTAATGCAGTCCTAGGACCTCTGCGACATTTAACAAGACCCATTCTAGTCTTGGACAAAAGGAAGCCAAGTGTTTGGGTTTAATGTTTCTTCTTATAGGATCTGTCTTCCCTACTCTTATGGAACATTATAAAGTGAAAACTCCTTTTCTTAAAGCTTTACATGAAATTTTTATGTAAAACCAATCATTTACTACTATTATTACTCCCTGAGAGTCTTACTTTCTATGTTGGCAATGAGGAAAAGACCCTATTGTGATCTGCTTTTTTATTTCACCAATATTTGGGCTGCTTTTGTTCCTGACTTTCATTTTTAGTTTGTCATTTACTCCTCCTATATAAATTTAATCATCGTATCTGTAGCTCTCTGAATATCTGCTGGCTGAGACTTAACAGAGCAGAATAAAAGTAATAACAGAGATACATCAGTGATTCTAAAAATTCAAGTCAATAAGATTAGAAAGTAATCTTCTTGAGAGATGAAAAGAAATGTGGGTTCAAACACAGACTTGTATTTGTGACAACTCAGAAGTACAAGAACTATTTTAAAAGAAATCCATGTCAGATTTATTACCCTTTATTTTGAAAACTGTTGATACCTTGATCTGAAAATTTTATCAAGGTCTTTATGCATATAAACAAATCCCTTAAATTTTCGTTTAAATTTTTATTACTAGTCCATTTTGTCTACAAGGAAGACTTTTATATTGAATAATATTGATTCTGGTAATATCCTGGAAGAGACACTGTGTCAATTATTTGGTGGATATTTTGACAATTCACATGTCATACAGATTTTTCTATGCAACTAAAACCAAGGTCTCAAAAGGAGAGCGACTAAGAGATACCAGCCGACTTCTTTAAAGTCCCCCTGGTCTGACTCTGACTTCTTTTCTGGCTACATACCCCATTTCTCCTCTTTACTCTTACCTGGCTGCATACTGTATTGTTCATCTCTTCTGCTGCTTTTATTGTTGTTGTTATTGATATTACCCAGGCCTGAACTGTCCTTTAAGCTCTTGAACATCTCACCTGCCATTCGTAGCCTACCCATCTTTGCCTCAGGTACCATTTTGTCCTTGGAGCTATCCTTGATCCAAAGTTGGACACAGTCTCTTCACCTTCTAGAATCTCATAATATTTTGTTTCTACCTGTCTTATGGCTGTTGAAGTATTCTCTTTTTATGGTAATCAATAGGAAGATTTCATGTCTTCTACTTAAATTATAATCTCTGTAATGACAGAGACCAAATTTTAGTCAGTGTAACTCTTTCATCAGCTTTACCTAGTATTTTACAGATAAGGCACTAAAATGTTTCTTAAATGACCAAATGGCAATTAAATCAGTAGATTAATCCTAAAATGAAGATGTTCTCTCTTTCACCAACTTGGCAACAGTCTTACACTTAGTGGACACTAGATATTTGTGGAATGAAAGTTGGTTGATGGGTGGATGGAGGGGTGCATGGATGGATGGATGGATGGGTGCTCTCAATCTGGGCTTTAAATGACCATTTATATTATATGCTTTTATTATACTCATTTCTCCTCTTCTCAGCCCTATTGCTCATTGCACCTTCACCTGAAGGTATCTGAGAACCCCTACACGTCAGGGATCATTGCTAGTAGAGACACAGCTCCAAGCATCATAGTGGCTTCAGGTAAGAAGCTTGCCTGGTTTGTTTGCTGTTGTAATTGGTATTTTAAGAAGCTAGATATCTGTGCTTGGCACTCAATGAGCAAACTAAAAATATTTTCAAAAGGTACCTAAACTATTGACTCTGGAGTAAGTATGCTGAAAACACCTGCTCAGAGGGAATGTTTTCAGTCAAAATCCTTCTCAGGCAAAGCAGATTGCCAATATAGTTCATTGTTAGCTTTTGCAGAAAGTTCCTTTCACTAATGGTGATGCACTCTTTCTAGGAAATATAGGTTCTGAACTGTCAGACAGTGACATCAGCATGTTTGTCTCTTCAGATGCAGGGAACACTTGGAGACAGGTAAGAAAATACCCTGGGCAAAGTTGCTGAAGTGGCATAAAAATTGCTGCTAAGTGGCATAAAAATCCTACAACTTGGTACAATTATGGGAACTTATTCGGCATTACTACACATAAATCCTAAAGGCTGCTAATGTGTTTATTTTCCTTTTTATATACAAAAGTCTTAAACAAATCTTTGAATTTAGCAAATATTTGTGCAATTTTTTTTTTTTGTCATTTAACAAAGATGGCCCTTATTGACAGCCTTTATGTAAGAACTTTTATAGGTGACAGTGAAACCAAATTAAGCCTGATTGAATTTTTCCCATTAAAAAAAAAAAAAAAAAAAAAAAAAACAGAATCCCTAAGAGTTTATCATGTAAGGAACATGGAGACCAAAGGTTAGATTGCATAGCTAACTGAATTGCCTCCATAAATTTCCCTTATCTCAAAGTCAGAATACAGAGGAACGCAGTGATATAGAAATAGCCATTACCCAGGTGACATTCTAAAATGTTTAAATCTCATGTGCAAAAACAGAGTAATAACTATCAGGATGCATATGTTAGATAAAGTAGGAATGGAATCACTTTAAACAAATGTGTTTAGCTTAAATGCTTCCTGCCTTTCTTCTGGATGAAAATTATATACCCCTGGCTTATAAAACAGGCATTTAATGAGGTTTAGCAATCATAACAAGATAGGTGCTTAATGCATGGTTGTTACACTTCAACAAATATGTTTTAATAGCTCACTGATGTTTAATTATCATACAATAACCAGCACTGTAAATTGAAATCTAATGCACAGGTAATCACACTTAGCAATGACAGCATTCTGCTTTAAATTTTAGATAGAGATATCCACATTATGGTCCAGCTGCCACTTCTTAGCTTCAGACACTTTCTAGATCCCCAGTAGGATTTTTGTATTTTGAGAGGAACAAGGCAGGGAAGAAATTTGCTTAAGAAACCCCAGAGCAACTGATCTGTGAAGTATGCAGGAATGTGGACTATTCTAAAGAAGCTTCCTCTGGAGAATAGAGAGCTAGAATCCCATTTTCTTCCTTTCAACAACCCAGACAAGGCAAAGAAGACTCTACTTCCATAGTCATGGGGTGCATTTTGTATATAAGAAGTAAACAAAGGGGAAAAAAGATTATGCCTGTAGCGTAACTCTAGACGAGGTTATGGTCTACCAGCAATTTGACTGAGGAAACAGCATGCACTTTGTATAGAAAGGATTTAGAGAGTATTTCCAGCATGGTTCCATTCGACTTCAAATTGGTTTCTACACATTTGGAGAAAGACCCGATACACATGCACCCAAAGAGGACAATTCCATTTCAATCAGAACTACCCTTGACTTGGTAGAGTATTTATGAATCAAACAAGAATACTGTTTTAGTCAGTTTCATTTTACTATAACAGAATACCTGAGACAGGGTAACTTATGAAGAACAGAGGTTTACTTGGCTTACGATTCTGGGACAGCTGCCTCTGGCATGGGCCTCAGGCTGCTTCTACTCATGGTGGAAAGAAGCAGGCAGGCTGCGAGTACAAGCAGGTCACATGGGGAAAGGAAGCAAGAGAGACAGAGGGGAGGTGCCAGGGATTTTTTAAACAACCAGTTCTCATGGGAACTAATAGAGTGAGAATGCAGTCACTACCCTCTTTCCCCAGGGATTGTATCAATCCATTCAGGAGGGATCTGCCCCCATGATTCAAACGACTTCCAACACTGCCATGCCACATTGGGGATCAGATTTCCACATGAAATCTGGGAGGACTCCGTCAAATAACTATGGTTGAAATCCAAACTCCATCAAATAACTATCTTTGATAACACTTGGAAACTTCAAAACAATTAGATCTGAAAGCTCACTGTAATGCAGCAAGTCCCAGCTCCTTCAATTACTATATGCATGGTTTTAGGCAAGTCAGCACATCTCTTTAAACTTTGGCTTTCTCATCTGTAAAAATCAGAATATTGGAGTAAACTATCTCTAAGGACTCTTCCATCTAGAGATGTATAATATATGATTATTACCCAATATTCTGGCATCATCAAAAATGAGAATCAGTAGAAAATATCATGAAAATAATGAAATATAAACCTAAATACATAACTGTTCATTTTTAAAATTTCTTTTTTTTTTTTTGTCTTTTGTCTTTTTCCATGTCCGGCAACGGATCGCAACCCTCAGTGTTGCCCCCGTACCGGACCGGGGACCGGCAACGGGATCGCAACCCTCAGTGTTGCTCCCGCGCCTCACTCAGCCAGTGAGCGGGAACCAGTCTGTATGTGGGATCCGAACCCTCGGCGGGAGCGCCGCCGCGCTTCCCAAGCGGCGCACTATCCAGTGCGCCACCGGGCCGGCCCTTTAAAATTTCTTTTGTTCACACTTAAAATTATTTTATGTATCACCAATAGTACATATAGCCCACATTGGGAAGCATTGTTCTATAACTGTATTTTCCCAAAGATCTAGAGAAACCTATTTCCTGGGTGGTATTTCTTTCCTCATATGAAGACTGATGTTCTGAACCCTAGTGTGTGTGGATGTGGATGTGTGTCCATGTGTATGTGTTTTACTTGTCCAGATCTTTGAAGAAGAGCACAGTGTTCTGTACCTGGATCAAGGTGGAGTGCTGGTTGCTATGAAACACACATCTCTCCCGATACGACATCTTTGGTAAGGGCAGCTGCCGCTGGTGAGCTGTGCACATGATGGTTCTGCACCACAGAGACCAGCCTAAGAATCAGGCTATCAAACTGTGACTGTGTTTGTAGTAAAATATCAATGTACACATTTGCTCTGTCAAAATAAAATTGTAATGTGCAGTTTCAGAAAAGGAGGGGTGGAGTTAAAAAAGAGGAGAAAAAAAGGTTCTACCCCCCTGACAGAGGAATTGCATTATGGTTTTCACTGTGGCAGTACCCGCACCAGTACCTTATTCTCTCAGTCAATCCCAGGTAGCATGACAGTCACTATCAGGTATAGTCTATGAGTAGCTTACCTTCTTGCAGTTACCCTTCCCAAAGGATATTTCCTGGAATTTAGTATTTGTGTTCATTGTGTGCATTTTGCAGAGATTAGCATTTCATGACAGTTCTGCTCCTATGTCATGTCTCCTGATCCTGCTTCCTTAGCTTCTGGTTTTCAGGTGACATTCTGCAACTCTGCCTGTGCATCTTCTGCAGATGGATATGCAAGGCCTAACTTCCAGAGGGGTTGCCAATAGGATCCTTCCTCTGTGTTTTTGAAAGTGACTCTTTCTATATGTGAGCTTGCTCAAAGTCAAAAGCCTGGTTTTCCCTCCACTGTTAGTTACTTTGATGACTGAAGGGGAAAGCTGCAAAGAGGAGACAAAGGATTAGCTTAGGGTAAGACATCCATAAAGAAAGGCAGAGCAAAAGGAAAGATCCGTGTGCCTGTCTTGGTCCATTCAGGCTGCTGTAACAAAACAGACAAGTTGGGTAGAGTGTAAACAACAGAAATTTATTTCTCCCAGTCCTGGAAGCTGAGAAGTCCAAGATCAAGGTGCTGGCAGATTCAGTGTCTGGTGAGGAACCTACCCTCTGGTTCATAGATGGTGAATTTTTGCTATGTCCTCACATAGTGGAAGAGGAAAGACAGTTCACTGAATTTTTGCTATGTCCTCACATAGTGGAAGAGGGAAAAGGGCACTAATCCCATTTATGGGGGTTTCACCCTTGTGATCAAATCACCCCTCAAAGGCTTCACCTCCTAATACCATCACGCTGATGATTAGATTTTCAGCGTTTGAATTTCAGGGAGGACATGGATATTCAGATTACGCAGTGACCATAAGAACACCAAAATCCCATCCTTCTATATCCATTCGTTCAATGAGATCTACAAAGATCGATAACAATGCAAGAAGGACATGCTGAGGTCTTAGTCACTTAGAGATTGGTTGGTTAAAATCCATCTAAGTACTCTTGCAAGGCTATTGATCCTTAGGATTACCTAAAAGACTTGCTGGTGGATAGCAGTGAGGTTTTGGAGAGGATCACATTGAAGTCTAACAGCTAATAAAATATTCAAAATTTAAAACAAAATTTGATCAAAAACTTATTATTATTCCCATTTCATACAGCTCTCCCCTTATTGATGTTTAAACACATCTGGGTCCCCATGGCTTGGCTAACTGTATTTCTACCTTCTAATATAATTAAGAACACTTATTTGTATGGAAGGCTCACTTTGACAATACCCCAGGTCCTTTTAAAATCTATCATCTCCTGGTTGCCAGTATCTTTCCTTTGAAAGGATTTGTTTTCCTGTTTTTTTGTTTGTTTGTTTGTTTTTTGAGATCTGATGACTATTATTTTTTTTTCCTGTTATTAGGTTGAGTTTTGACGAAGGGAGATCTTGGAGCAAATACAGTTTCACGTCTATTCCACTTTTTGTGGATGGGGTTCTGGGTGAGCCTGGAGAAGAGACTCTAATCATGACGTAAGTGGGAAACTGTGATGTGTTTCAGTCTCAACATGAGAGTAAATCCAGAAAGATGTTTTGACTGACAGCTAAGTCAGTCTGATTGCTGCTGTTAGGTTTGAAGTTGTTAGCAAAGTCAGTGCATCTTACTATGGGTTCCCAGCAACGAGGAAAGAAAAAGAAAAATGTGGGCAGCTATTTTCTTGGCTGTTATGGTTTTTAGGAGACCTAGTCTGAGAGAAGGCAGCAGCAGGACAAGGCTGTTTTCTTTTTATACTAAATGGGCTTATGGAAATTAGAAGTGATTATTTCAATAGGAAATAAAGCTATACATTTAAAATATCAATAGTAAAGAAAGTGGATATGCAGTAGATCTCAGGCATTTAAGAATGATTTCACTTTAAGTCAGAACACAGAGTTTGATTAAAACCCCACACAGGATTTTATTTTTCCTTGGCTCTTTTCCTAACTCAATTGTGAGGCATATTAGGAAAACCACGAGGACAATCTGTTCTTGTGAAATTGCATTTACATTCATTCTTGTCTGGAAAGTGTGATCGTTAATTTGTGAAAGGGTTGATTAATGACTCTGCTGCCTACGGGTTTCAAACATGAGCTTTGATTTTGAAATATGAAACCGTGGTATTTCCTTGCCCTGGAAAATTGGACATGGAAAACAGAAAGGGAAGGTTTTAAAGTAGTTGATCCTGTCATTAATGAGAATTTCGAAATCAAAGTGAATAGTCGGCACATTTTCTAATCCCCCCCTTCACTTTTTCCAGTGGTAGAAAATAACAACAAAAATTTACTACGCTGCATAGCTACACTTTTGCCCATGGGAAACATATCTAAATTAGTAATTTATTCCACAATTTGCTTTTATTCAATTTTTATATTTGCAAAACAGACGTTTAAAAAAGGCTGGCAGAAAAGGCAACATTGTGGCTTTTATTTACTTCTACAGTTGATGATTCCAACACCTCATTAAATATTTAAGTCTCTCTGAATAAGGAGAGTGGAATGCACGGTGTAGGGACAGTTGGAATTCTGCTGCCCACTCTCTTAGGGACTGGTGGGAAAGTACATTAGCACGGACAACCTGGGAACCATGTACATTAGCAAGAATGTAGAAATGTAATCTTGGACCACATAGAATGCAACATTAGTGATGTTTCCTCAGCCATTTTTTTTTTCAACCATTCTTGTGGTACAATATATACAAGTGGACTCTTGACTCAAACACCCTGGGTTCTGGCTCTCCCACTTATTAGTAACTTGACTTTGGTTTTTGCGTGTTGACAAAATTCTATGAGCCTCAAGTTATTCATCCCTGAAGTGGATCCACTAATAGCACCCTCCTGATGAATGTGTTTTGAGGATTAAATATGATCCTCGTAATGAGCTTAGCATGCACTAAGCCCATGGTAAACACTCAGCAAATGCTACGTGTTGTTATTACTGTTGGCATTATTATTACTGTGATTACTTTTATCATCATGAACTCTGTAGAGTGTTTGGACACTTCAGCCACCGCTCTGAATGGCAGCTGGTCAAAGTAGACTATAAGTCCATTTTCGATAGAAGGTGTGCCGAGGAGGACTACAGACCCTGGCAGCTGCATAGCCAGGTAGGAGGAAGAAACTGAGACTAAGCCCTGGGCAGGAGACATGGGACGTGTTGGGGGAAAGCTAGTTGTTAAGGTGTAGGAACTGGTGTGCCAAAATGCGATCTAGTGCTTTCTTGCATGGTTTGTGTTCCACAACAGTGAACAAACTCAACATATATAGCTTATTGTGAAGTCATTTCTGTTTTTATTGTGCTGGGATATAATGAGATAAAATTCAAATGTGCTTGGCTCAGACTTACAACTCAAAATGAAATACCAACTCAGCACTGAGATCTAAACATAATTTATCTGAGCATGTCATATGGTTGCATGGGGGGGCAGGGGCAAGGAAAAGATATTCAATTTTTTCTACCAATGCAAACAGAGACATAAAATAACAAAATTATGCTGGGTGAGCGGTGCCAGAAAAATCCTTTCTTTCCATCACCTTGATTCCATGGGATTAGATAGTGCCTCTTGCCTCGTTCCAAAGTATCATGGTACAAGAATGCAGAATTATTAATAAGAAACTTTCCTTTGTCCTGGCCTCTCAGCTATTCAGCTCATATTCAAAATGCTTAGAAGAAAGCATCTCTCCTTTGATTTCCCAAGGCAGAAGTCATTCTGCAGGCCTCTCAAGGGACCAGGTGAAAGTTCTTGCTGTAAAGCCATCACCGTATTCAGGCAGTGAAACATCATATTCTTCAAACCTAGACTAAGTACTGTATTTCCATGTAGATGTGTAATGGAGCCAGTTAAAGCAAGCTTGCTCAAGAAAGTATATAGTGGATTGCATAAAATTCTGCTCTGGTCTTTCAGTAACACAAAAGAAGCTGTGTTTTATAGTGGGCACTGCATTAGCTAGAAACATCTACTCTATTCAGGGGCTGAACAACAAAATTGTCACTCATTTACATTGCTGATATTTTCCCCTTTGTGATGCATAAGCATTGTGGTATTCAAAGCTTTTATTTATTTTGAGGAATTTGAATTTAGCTCTCATACTTGTCTGATAAATGAACATAAAATCAGTGCTATGAAGTTGTGTGGGCAGAGGCATAATATATTGGGGCAACGTGGATCTTTATGTTTCTTAGCAGTACTCTTATTTCATATGCTCATGAATGACCAACTATATAAATATTGTACTACAGGAAAAATGAACTTACTTACTACAGATTTGTTGGCAATATACTAATTACAGGCTGAGTCTTACTTATGTGTGTCCTTCATAGCACTGCACCTAACACCTCGCCAAATAAAGGTTTGCTAAGTATATGGGAGTTAAGGACATTATTTGACACATCCTCAATGTTTCTTAGGATTGCCTTTATAATCACATTTTACAATAGGGCTCTAGACATCGAAAAGAAAATGCTGTTAGCACAAAGTGGGCTTCCAAAGTTCATATTCTACTAAGGTTGTCAGTATCTTCCTAGTCTGCCCTGAAGTGGAGCAGGGAAATTTAAGCTATGTGTTCCATTGTGTGTGATCCTTGTCTCCTTACAGGGGGAAGCATGCATCATGGGAGCAAAGAGGATATATAAGAAGCGAAAATCAGAGCGGAAGTGTATGCAAGGAAAATATGCAGGAGCTATGGAATCAGAACCCTGTGTCTGCACAGAGGCTGACTTTGACTGGTGAGCTTGCACAGTTATCCCATGGAGTCATCCAGTGTATCAAATCCACATGGGCCTTAAGGAAAACTGAGGTTTGAAATAATAGTAACACGTGTAAGGCTAAGCAGCAAGCCTTATATTCTTATAAAATTACCTCTTCGGGACATTGTGGTTTATTATCTATGTGCATGTACATGTATGAGAAAACCAGGAGTTTCTTTATACATAAAGAATATTCAGAAGATGACTCATAATTATCTTCATATTGCTGATAGATCTGAGGACAAAACAGAGACAAGATTCACCCTGTGCTGCTTCAAACAGCAGCACTAAAAACAAATAAGTGTACTTTTTAGAGAGCAAATATGTTTGTGTTCTAGATAAAAGACTTTCTATAATCTAGAGTCCCCTGTAATGGAACAATGGCCTTATAAAAGGCAGTAAGTGTTTTGTTCCTGAAAGTTTTAAATCAGTGGTCAGCTGTCCACAGCTTATGAAAGCTGTGGAAGACATTTCTGGACTCAATGCAAGGGTGGATTCAAGGGCATTGCAAATCTATGACTCCACAAACCTAATGGTAGCAGAGGCTTCTGCTTTACCAGGATTAAGCTAATTTAAACTAGACAAGTAGGGAGACATTTGGAGATTAAACTAAGCTCAGAGTATTTTAGACTTCTTCCTGAAACATTTGCTAAGCAGAAAGCTAGCTTGTGGGGCCAACAATGCCTTTGCCTTTTTCTTGGTC
Source organism: Galeopterus variegatus (assembly GCF_000696425.1). Taxonomy (NCBI): domain Eukaryota; kingdom Metazoa; phylum Chordata; class Mammalia; order Dermoptera; family Cynocephalidae; genus Galeopterus; species Galeopterus variegatus. The sequence goes on from NW_007726237.1 coordinate 111,499, forward strand.
AGTGTTCTGTGTGAGGTGACGTTGACAAATTATTGAGAACAAGTAGATGTTAACTCTCTTGTTAATTTCCATCTCATTTTGTTTGCTTTTTTTCTCTTCTGTTTTTTTTTTTTAAATATGTTTTTCATTTAGAGAAAGCAATTGCTAAATATGTAGGTAAATGTTAAACTTTGCAACTTGATCTGCATAAGAATTAAAGTCATTCTTTAACAATTTGTTTCTGTGTAGCAATCACAGGTCACATAGCTGATCATCAAAATATCAGTGGCTGTACTGAGATACTGTGTACATACACATCACATATTAGAAAAAGTAAGCTTTTTCTCATGGTAGACCTCTGAAGATGATCGCTGAATAAACAGTGTTGGGAATATCTGGGAAAATTGGTCACCAGTAGTTAAGACGGATAACCCATTGCTGGTCCCCTCTTGTTGGTGGACAAGGCAGGCCAAAAGCCAATGCTGTATCTCTTTGGGCTCAGCCAGAGGGCAATGGAGCCTCAGTTACATCAGAGCTCACAAGGAATTCTGCAGGGGCCTCTGCATCCATGACTTCCATTTTACTCAGTGCAACATGATTACATTACAATGACAAAAATGTTTGATTCCTTTCCTACCCTCGGGACTGACACTCTGAAATACATTCACAGGGCAAACTACCATGAGATTTTAAGTCATTCATCACATTCCTCTTTGTGAAGCCTGACTGCTTCTCATTCATTCACTCTACTCAAGGAGGATTTGCAAAGGAAGTTAGCATTTGGCCTTACGAAACAGCCATTCTCTTGCAGAGAGCAAATTTATTTTCTGGTAGAGAACTAAAGAGGAAAAGTAAGGAGGCGAGATGTTCCAACTCAATTTCTCCTGGAAACATTTGTTTCTTTGGGAATCTTTTCTCCAAGTTTCCATTGTTGTCATTGTTGTTGCTGTTTTTCTTTTCTAAATGTAAGCTAGTCCATAGTGAAGGGAACACAAGATTAAGGAAAGCAATTAGGCTTCTCCATTTCTGCATCTGCATCTCTCACACTCTCGGTCTTGGCCTAATCCTTGCATTCATTTGAAATTGGAATTGGCTACCCTTCCCCCAGCCAAAATGCATTCTGAGAAGTGAGAGTCACTATGAGGTTTTCTGGTCAAATGGTATTTTTGTAACTGCATGATTACTGAAAATATTTTGGAATGTTCACCATGACTTTCTTGGGTTTCTACTAGTAGCTGGAATTTCAATGGTTCCAGGTAACTGTAGCATAATGAAAGGTGGTTGTCATTGAATTTTTCTTTTTGGCTTGGCTCTCCTTTGGACAGTCCCCCAGATGACCTTGCCTGTCATTCCCCAGCATTTGTAAAGTAATTTCCTGCAGTGAACACAGGGTGTCCTGTAGGCAGCAATTCTGAAGTCTTCCTACCCATGCTGTGTTGAACCAGCACCAAATCCAGCTGGTATGTGCAGAGTTCCAAGTACTAGCTGCCTGGTGACAGCCACCTGATCTGAGCTGATTTCTTCTTTCCTGAGCCTTGTGTGCCAGCATCTCACCTCCTTTACACAGATGGGCCAATCCCTGCTAATGCTTGCTGATTGCTGCCTACAATTTGTCTGTGCATGTGGGGGTACAATTTGTTGTCACTCTCTATGCCTGGGTTTATCTTCCAGAAACAAAGAATATCAGGCTATTTAGAGGCCCCAGGAGACAAGAATTAGAGGAGACTGAGAGATATGTCTTTGACTATTTCCAGGGTAGAAAAATGATTTAAAGTAGTTAGTCCCAACTGGCAGCACCAACTGCCTAGGACAAAACTTTTCCTTAGGGGAATGCTCGAGACACTCCTGAAGGACATTTACTTTCTGACTGTGACTTTGAAGCATATGGCTTGTGCACAGAGAGACCTGGCTTGTCTCTCTACTGGGCGTACCCAGATGTCTTGGAAGAGCATCTCAAAGACATCACCAGTAATGAGGATTGTGCCACATGTGGCTGTGTTAAACTCTGTGATGACATGTTCACTGAGGGTTCAGCTTCCAGCACTGCCTATTTTCTAATTACAGCTGTCTCTGGGCCCAACGAAAATCAGTATTGTGTATTTTTCTAATAAGAACATAATCTACCCTTTCAGTTTACAGGTGTGTAAATGGAATTATAGGTTCTGTAGGATATTTTCATGGATAATTGATAGCTATTCCATGGGAAAGAAAACATTCCATTTTTGAGAAGACATTGATTCAGGATTTTTTTTTTTTCTCCTTTTTTTCTTTTTTCGTGTCCGGCAATGGACCGCAACCCTCAGTGTCACGCCCGTACCGGACCGGGACCGGCAACGGGATCGCAACCCTCGGTGCTGCGCCCGCCCCTCGCTCAGCCAGTGAGCGGGAACCGGTCTGTATGTGGGATCCGAACCCTCGGCAGGAGCGCCGCTGCACTCCCAAGCGGCGCACTGTAGCAGTGTTCCACCAGGCTGGCCCAAGATTTTTTTTTTTTTTAATTGATCTGGGTATATGTTAGCTGTGGACTAATAGGGAATTGTTCTCAGCAATTTTTCCACCCACTGAAAGGTTTTTCTTGGTTCTTTCCCCAATAGTGACTATGGTTATGAGCGACACAGCAATGGTCAGTGCCTGCCAGCATTTTGGTTCAATCCATCCTCTCTGTCGAAGGACTGCAGCTTGGGACAGAGTTACCTCAATAGTACTGGGTGAGTATCTGAGGTAGTGACCTTGAGAGGCTAACCTTTGCCACTTTTAAGCATGTGTTATGGTGACAGAATTATTTCTGATAAAAGACCCCAGGCTTATTTCACTACAGCATAATGTATTTGCTTGGGCTCATTTTAATACTGCAGCACAGCTTTGCATTAATTGTGAAAGTTTCATCTGAGAATAAGACCCTAGTTGCAAATAAATAAATGAGAAAGTTTCCTCGGATAAAGATGTCAAAGATGATATTAATATATAAATTTCTTCATTTTTTTGATACTTTATTTCTGAACTATTTAATAATGTGAGGAAGGCCAAATAGATATTTTATATGTGCATTTTCTGTTTTGTAGATATGGAACCTGGAGTCAGAAAAGAAGCTCATTATCTTTTTAGGAGGATACTAGTGTTAATATGAATGTTTCACTTTCTATGTCTAGTCTTGACACATTTAAAGCATGCATTCTGATCTTTATAATCCTGGAATCAAAATCTAAAATTTTATCTTTAATATTCTGTGTCATGAGGCTCATCCAATATTATTTAAGAATACCATAAAAGGGAACACATTTTATGAGTGCCACAAGCATAAATGATATTTATATACTTATAAATAGTGTGTGGAACTTGTTTGGTTTCTGACACAAATATGTAAAAACACATTTTTGACCCATTGGGTAAAGTTGAATATATGCTGGTTGTATTACCCAGAGCTCTCCAGAGAAACAGAACCAATAGGATGTATATTTATATAGAAAGATTTATTGAAAGGAACTGGCTCATTCTACTATGCAGCCAGGCAAGTCCCAAAATCTGCAGAGTGATTCAGCAAGCTGGAGACCCAGGAGAGCTGATGGTTAAGTTCAAGTCCAAGTCTGAAGACTTGAAAACCAAAGAGCCAATGGTATTGTTCCTGTCCAAGAGCCTGCAAGCTTGAGACCTAGGAACAGCTGGTGTTTCAGTTCAAGTCTGAAAGCAGGGAAAAAGAAATCATTCTAATATGAATGCCATGGGGCCGAAAAAATTTTCTCTGTACTCAGGGCATATCAAACTGTTGGTCTTTTTGTTCTGTTCAGATGTTTGCCTGATTGGATGAGGCCCACCCACATTAGGTAGGGTGATCTAATTTAAGTATTAATCTCATCTGAAATCATCCTCAAAGAAACACCCAGAATAACATTAGACCAAGTATCTGGGCACCTTGTGGCACAGTCAAGACGACACATAAAATTAACCATCATAAGTGATATTAAGGAATTATAGTTATATATTTAGGTGTGATACAGGCATTTCAGTTAGGGTAAGAACAAAATAATCATTCTTTTTAGAGATACATAGTGTTTTGTGTTTTGTTTCAAACTGTTAAAGAAAGAAATAGATATTGATAAGTTATAGAGATAAGTTAATGGGCTGCATGTGGATTTGTTATACTATTTCTCTTATTTGTGCACGTTTGAAAATTCTGATATCAAAAAGTTAAAAGGAAAAAAAAGAGCAAGAAGAGAAAGAAAAAAGAGAAAAAGAAGGAGAGGGAAAAAAGAAAAAGAAAGATAGGCAGGAAGGAAGGAAGGAAGACGGTGGAAGGAAGGAAGTGTGGAAGGAAGTGTGGAAGGAAGGAAGGAAGGGAGGGAGGGAGCTTGTAGATCTCCTAGGTCATTTTAACATTTAGCATTTAACTCTCCAATTAGCTTAAACAGCCTCCACAAACCATCGCTTTTTCTTCCTTCAAAGGTTAGTTACCCTCAAATTTCAGTCAAATTAGGGTATAAATACACAATGGAAACTACTCAACCATAAAAAAAAAAATTCTGCCATTCATAGCAACATGGATAAGCTTGGAGAAAGTCATGTTAAGTGAAATAAGCCAGGCACACAAAGAGAAATACTGCATGTCCTCACTCAAAGCGGGAGGGAGGGAGGGAGGAAGGAAGATGGTGGAAGGAAGGAAGACAGTGGAAGGAAGGAAGTGTGGAAGGAAGGAAGGAAGTGTGGAAGGAAGGAAGGAAGGAAGGAAGGAAGGAAGGAAGGAAGGAAGGAAGGAAGGAAGGAAGGAAGGAAGGAAGGAACCTCACCAATAAGCTGGTTCTACTTGACAAAACCTCTTCTCATTTTTCATGCCAGCTGCAGTACAGAGAATCCACTAGAGGAGGTGAAACTTCCATCTATATGCTTCTGTATTCAAAAAATTTAAATCATTTTAATTTTTAAAAAAATATTACCAAAGTAATAAATACTTTTCTTGAAAAGGAGGGAAAAGACATGAAATGGACGTCAACTATTCCCATCTCTGATGTTAAGGATTCCTCGAATCTTTGAATAAAGAAATAAGCTGTGATTTATTTGAACAATAACACACAATCTGAGGAAAATACAAATAACATTTTTACAGCAATGGGTCAGTGAAGTCTTCAGCATCTAGTACCGTGGGAGGGAAAAAAGAAATCGAAAAGGGCTATAAAATAACTACAAACTTAATGGAGAAGGAATGCCAAAGACAAGACTTTTATTACTCGCATGTACCGGCATGTTTAGACATTGTAAAGGGCATTGGAAACCCCTAAAGCTAATTTAAAAATTGATTTTTTTTTTCCAACAACTCAATCAGTCAAGAAAGTTATGTTTTTCACTCTTTGGTATTGATGAGAGGAAGCTGAAGCCCAGATGGGTCAAAATTGCTCCAGATGCTTTTCAAATCACTGGAATAAGGCAGAATAAAGGCCCAAGACCCCTCACTTTTCAGTTTATTGAGATTTTATAAATCCTTACTAATATAAAAGAAAACATCACAGATGATTAAATTACAATGTCCTATTTTTATATTATATTTTCTATAATGATATTATATTTCATATTATTATTTTATAGAGCATATAAGGATAAAAGGATTTATCCTTATATCATCTATGCCCTATAAAATTAAAATTACAATTTCAATTAAAACTGTGACTCAGCAATGTGTCCAGGTATATAAATGTTTGTCGATGCAGTTATTATGTTCAATAGTCACAGAATCACCACAGTCCCTCCTAGGGCTCGACTGCCACTCTCAGGGATTTGTCCATAGCCGTGGGTATTACATGACAGTATCTGACCCAAAATGTTTTTTGTTAAGTTGCCACATCCACCGGTTTTATTGTTTACATTTAAACAGTTTGCAGAAAATCATCAGCATCAGTGAGCAAGAGTGTGCAAGGAGCATGTGATAAATGTCAGCCATCAGCAGGTATGATAAATGTCCTACTCTCACAAGTGAGGTGCTCATAGGTGAAGGATGACCACTGAATGTGGTCCTACAGGCTAAAGTCAGGGGGAAAGATGTCAACAGTAACCCCACTGATCGGCGTATTGTCTAAACTCCACATTTTGGACTAGGAACAAGAAAACTCTTAGTTGGGACAGGGCCTGAAATCATCTTCAAAGAAAGCCTCACACCATTGAATTCTCATTGCAGCATCTGTAGCCAATTCAAGTGTTGGCAAGAGGTAAAACGTAGACAGAATCGAAAAAGAACTTTGTGCCCTTCTTAATGTCACTCCAGCTCCTCACCCCAGATGTCACTTGGCTATGTGTCAATTCAGTGGAGTTTTGTAAGAACAGATTAAATATTTAATGTTGTAGCCATTAAACATTTAGCTTTTCACTTAAAAATATTTAATTATGAAAGAAAAATATACATCTTTTTTTTTTTTTTTTTTTTTCTTTTATCTTTTTCCGTGTCCGGCAACAGATCGCAACCCTCAGTGTTGCCCCCGTACCGGACCGGGGACCAGCAACGGGATTGCAACCCTCGGTGCTGCTCCCGCGCCTCGCTCAGCCAGTGAGCGGGAACCGGTCCGTATGTGGGATCCGAACCCTCGGGCGGGAGCGCCGCCATGCTTCTCAAGCAGCGCACTTATCCAGTGTGCCACCGGGCCGGCCCATACATCTTTTATATGCTTAAAATGTATGTCTTTTATCCTTAAAAAGCCAGTTTAGATCATCACCTCAATCCTGGCCTTCTTTCCCACACAACTGTGACCTGTTTGATACTCATGCTTCCAAACACCTTTCTTTGAATATGCCAAGAAAAAATATACAAAATTAATCTGGGGGTTGTTTTTCTATGGGATTTCCTACTAGATATTCTGTTCTTCTATTTGCCTTTTTCATTCAAAACTATATCTTAAACATCTTTCCAAGTCAGAATCTATAGGGCTACTTTCCATCACATTTCTTTTAATTTCATGGTATTAAGTATTATAGGATGATTTAGTCATCCCCTTTCGTGGACATTTGAGTTATTTTGTTTTTTTTATGCCACTATAACCAATACTGCAATTAACATTCTCATGCCATAATACTTGCTATTAAAAAACATACCGATAATTAGAGTCTCTTTTGGCAATTGGAGGTATTTCTGTCAGCTGGGAAAGGAAATTCCACTCAAGCAACTGGTTACTTTTTAGACCTAAGTATCAGACACAGCCAAATATCTTCCCCACAAGGATTAAAGCACTAGGTCCCTGTTCACATGCTGACTGTGAGTTGCACAAATTAGAGATTCATTTGTATTAACTGCTGTCCTCCTTTAAAACACAAATGCTTGCGGATTCTGTAAGGAAAAGCTGAGAGGATGGAAAAGTAAGATTTCACCAAATTAGTAAGGTGAGAAAGGTCATTTCAGGCAGAAGGAACAAGAGATGACTCTGGTCAAAGAGCCACACTGGTAGTCTTCTCAAGGACAAGCCTTGACTTGCCAGTGCCTGGAAACATATAGAATTAGAGAGACAACCTGTACCCTATGTCTCTCTAGTGCCAGTGGTAACCCATCCATGGGCACCTGGGGCTCAGTCAGTACAGAATCTGTATTAGCCTCAGGGCTGGGATGAAGTGCAGAGGAATCACAAGTGTAGGACCGGCCTGAGCACGAGTGCCTCCATAAATGTTCCCTAGATGCCTGACCTGCCTCACCCTATCCCTTACAACATAGCACACGGTGCAGACGTGCGGTCAGAACTAGAATCGAGTGGAGTCTGCTAAACAAATGATCATCCCTTGTAAGTCAAGGTTAATGATAGAACTTCCCAGCATCATCTTTCTTAGAGTTTAGGTGGAAGCATGGAGGAAAACCTTCCTTCCTTTTATTTATTTTATAAATGCCTCATTTTATAAGTGGTTATGGTTGCTTTCACAGTCAACTTATTACTTTATGTACATAGCAGTGTTCTCAGTTCACAGGCTCACCCACTTCACCATGATGGAAAAATTCTAACATCAGTTGTGATTATGTCCAATAGAAATGCTATTCTTAGGCAATGCCAACATTTTTATCAACATCACTGTGTAGAACTGAATGGCTGCACAATTTCTGTTTTAGATCTTGGCTAGGATTTAGAAAAGATGGTTGGAATACTAACTGTAATGGGTATCGAATGTCCCTCCAGGTGGCTGTAACCACCAGTCCTGATTCCTTGGTTCAGTGGTGTCAGGGATGGTTTGTATGTCCTCCCCGTTGAACAGCGTGCAAACAAAGTCCTGTGGTGTTCTTCACTGCTGGCTTTCTGCCTCTGTTCAACCTTTGCCTTCACAACTTCCACAAGCCATTTCACGTCCAGATGGAAAACAAGAAGACTGGTACTGGGGCCTCAGCTTGTAAAGGCTCAAGAATGAAATACAGTGGAATATTGTGTTTAATGAAAAACAAAGTAATTTTGGAATGAAACAATTAAGGATTTCCAAACTAACCTCTGTCATTTACTGTTATCTTTAATAAATGGCTTTATTTCTTTGAGCCTTAGTTTCTTAATCTCTCAAACTTTACTAGTTTCCTTCAGGGTTTGATTAAATATGACACTGTCTATGAAACATGCAGGATAATGCATGGCACCCAGCACCACTTTACGAAATGCAGACACCATCACCAATAACTATCATCTAAGGGCTTCTCTAAAGTGAAGAAAAAAGGAGGGGGTAAAACTTTCTTTTTTTTATGAATCTATAGTTCAGACATGAATTTGATGCTTAATAGTTACCGCAATACTGAGATCTGGGGTATATTTAATCTAAGCCCGTTTTCTCATCTGTAAAACAGAAATAATAACCTGCATAGGTTCATAAAGTCACATAATTAGAAAGTGATAAAACTGTACACCGAAACACATATCTGTCCCTCTGTGACACTCAGGACAGATAACTTGCATACCAGCTTACTGAATAAGTTTCTTTTGCTCAAATAAAACGAGATTAGTATTTATTTGATATTTTATTGCATGTTAGTGCTGAAAAAGCCCCAAATTCATTCCTCTTTCTTTCTCCATCAATGTCTATAAATATCTCAGTTTACACATACATAAGCACAAGCTCATTTGGTTGTATTCATATATGGTTAAATCTTGTTTATACTGTTTTGGAACCAGGGGACATACTGCAAATTTAAGTTGCTAAATTAACTAGGACATCACTTGTAAAAGATTCTGTGAATATAAAATAAAGTGGGCACTGGGTTGGTTCATTCTAAGAAATCAAGATGATCTTCTCAAGGGACAGATTTCTTCTTGCAATTAAGCTAGGGATATTTCTAGATGTGTTAAAAAAGTGTGTATAGAAATTTCTGTTCGTGGAGTTTCTTTACAGAAGCCATTAATCCCTCATGGAAGAGAATGTACAAAAATAACTCTTACTGTTCCTCAGGGTTAGTTTCTCAAAATAAAATTGGGATATTTACTCAAGAAGCACAATTTCTTAAAAAAACAGCATAAGTTTAGTATCTACATAAAAATATTTAGTACATCCAGGGAGAAAATACAGACATAAATTCTAGCAAAATACAACATACATTAACATATATTTAGAATGTTTTAGAAAATGCTTTCTATAAATACATTTCTCTCTATATCAGCCATAGAAACACTGACTAACTTGCCTTTTCCCTGGATTTACTATTTCCATGGTCTTTGGGGGTTGTGGTGTCTTCCCAGGTGACTGCATTCAGGGTGACCTGTGAAGATTTTGATGCTCAGTCTGATCGTCATTCACATTTGTGAGCATGCATCAAAGAGAATAATTGGCCCTAAAAGTGGCACATGTGTTTAAAGTCCACAGAAAGGAAATCACTTGCATTATTTACGGACTCATCACTGCAAGAGCCTGTGTAGCTGTTTTTAAGCCAAGAACCATTCAGTCTCACAGCAGACACTCAATAATTGTTTGTCACTATGAAGTTGACTTTACCTTTCCTAGACGAGGTTTTCCATCTTTTCATAGTATCGTACAGCTGCTGGGAAATGAAGAAGGGGGTCAATACCAATGTATGTAGAGACTACTCTCTCACATGGCTGTTCTTTCCCACATCAATAGCATTAACATTAAATATTCTCACCCGGGTGCTATGGCATTACAGCAAGAGAACATCAAACTTAGTCCAGAGGCTCAGAACTGCCAAATGTCCCTTGTGTGACCTTGGGCAACTCTAAACTGTATCTCCCTTTCCTCATACACAAAACTCAGGGATCGTATTGAAAGACTTTTGCGATCCCTTCAAGCTCTGGCATTTTCATGACCAATTCAAATGATTCAATGTTAGGATTCCTTGGACTGCAGGTTTTCAAGAGAAGAAAAAAATATCTTTGTATAACCTAGTTATACAATTAGTTGACTCAGATGCTGGATTCTATGAGCCATTCTCATGATTCATGATATTAAGTCATTTAGTTAAGTGTATCCATATGTCCCATTTCATCAGAATGGTGTTCAAAATTAAGTCACATTCCATTTACTATTCAAATTCAATGACTTGTGCTTCCATCTTGCTTAATACAAGAAAAGCTTTCTTCCCTCTACCTGATCTTCTATCTCATTTGAGTCCCCTAATATCTAGGTCTGCTTATGCAGTTTAAAGGAAAAGTCCAGAGAGCTGTTGTCTTAAGAAGAGAAACCCAGAAAACCTGCTTAGTCAGCCCCAGAACTCCATGCTTTCTGAATACTGATGTTATTGCTGCTACATAAGAGTATTGTGGATATACTGGCCACCCTTGAGCATGCCTTGTCACATAGGATCTCAGTTAAAGCATAAATACCCATCTTTGGTCTGCAGGTGTCTACTGATGAAGAGTCACTATGGTTAATGTACAGCAGCCCGTGAGGTCTCTCATCCTGGAAGTCTCGTACAATCCCTATTCACTGGAGCTCAGGAGATCAGGGCCACCACCACCACTGCTTTCCCAGAAGCAGTTTCTCTGGGTGCAGGGGTAGAAGAATCTCTGCCGCAATTGTTAAGCCATGCCACTCTAGCCCTGGATCTCTCATGTCAGATCTATAGTTATATAGCTCTTTTAATTTACACACGTGAGCATACATATAGCTTTTTTTCCCATTGCACACCTGCATTGCTAAGGTGGTGAGTCCAGGAAGATTTTTAGGCCTTAGGCAAACACTGTTTCCAGAACTAGCCCCCTTCTCTATCCCCAAGGCTTACTACATTTCCTGTTTCATTAAATCCAGTGACACTGTAAGAAGGCAGGATTTTCCCTTGAAAGCAAAGGTACATAGTATAATCCAAGAAATTCAACCATTTGTTTTTTTCTCATTGTGAGTGCAAATAAGGGACACCATAGCTCAGTGAAAATAAGACCAACCTGGGGTATAAGAAGAATTAGAGTTCCAGTCCTGCCTTGGTCATTACATATGATAACTACTGTGCAAAGGGGAAGAGACAACTTCACAGAAAAGCATGATTTCTAAGCTGAATTTTAAAGAGTGAGTAGCAGTTGGACAGGAGGAAAAAGCATCCCAAGCAGGATGAACAGGGCAGGGGAAAGAGGTACATGGTATTCAGAATGGCCTGAGCTCAGGAAGCATGTCGGGCAGTGGAAAGTGCAGAAGATAGAAAAATGCACTGAGGTCAGGTCATGAACCTTACTTTAAACCTGAACTTGACACTTTAGAAGAAACACATAGGCACTTTTGTGTTTTTGTTTGTTTTTTTTCATATATTTACACAAGTTCAAAATGGTATTCACAACATCTTCTAAATCTTGGCAAAGAGTCAAAAAAATGCATAAAGCTTTGGAACTTTTGAATGATTTGAAGAAAGGAATTGACATAATTGGATTTGATCTTAAGATTATTTTGACAAAAAGTAAGTAGCTATTTTCAGGGAATTTGCAATATAATAAAAATATATTGATTACTTAAATACTAACTTTTTTTCTAATTTTGATATTTTAATATGTATTAAGTTCTTACAATATGCCAGGCTCTGTGTTAAGCCTTTTTTTAATGCATTATCTCATTTAATTCTCCCACGAACTTTATGGAAAGATTCTGTGATCATCCCTATTTCACAGTCAAAGAATCCAAAGATTAGAGAGAGGTTGGATAAATTGCCCAAGTTCATATAGTAAGTGAGAGCAGGAATTTAAACTCAGGCAGTTTGGTTCTACAGCACTAGTTTTAACCTTCAGGGCAGTGGTCTTTAATCCTGACTGCAAACTAGAATCACCAGTGGACTTAAAACCAAAACAAACTGATGCCCAGAATTCTCAATTAAATCAAAATTCTTGGGGGTGGGGCCTGGGCATCCACATATTTTTAAAGTGCCTCCAAGTGATCCGTTAGGGCAGAGAGGGTGGCGGTCCACTGAAATAGACTACTGTCACCTTAACATACACTGAATAGTCAATGATTTTACCAATTTTACTCTCACAAAGTAAAAATATGGCCTTCATCTTTTTTAAGACTGTGAGGCAGCACAGAAGCAAAATCAAAGATAGTAGGGGTGAGAAAAAAAAAAAGTGACAGAGGCGTGTCAAGATAGGAAAGAATAGCTAAAATTGCTAAAATCGGGATTGTTGAAGTAATAAGACACTATCTACTGATGAGCCATTGGTAATATCAAAGGCACATTTGCAGAATGTTTCCTTTTCAGTAACTGTACAAAGACTCCCTTGCCATTACAAAGCACTTTTCTTCTTGGCAGAGTGAAGAATGCTTTACCAACTAAATGCCTCCCAGTAATATTCAGAGCTTAGGTCCAACATAATCATAAGTTGCTTTCTTATTACGGAGGTAGCAGCCCCATTTAATAACATATTAAATGCATTATTCATTTATGTAACTCAGACCCAGAGACAGATGCTGGGATGAAAATAGAACCATTCTGTAATGCAAAAAGCCGGTGTGTGCTTACATGAGTAAATGAACTCTGTATTTCTGCACAATTTTCTTCTAAATTTCAGGGACAGGTCTGGGAGGGCTAATGTGATGCCATTTTCATTCAGGAAATAAAATGGTTTCAGAATGGTTTTTAATGAGCATTTAAAAAAATTACCAACAGTCTTTGCTGTGGCAAAATCCCAGGGGGATAGATTTGTGCTTTGAATTTAAGCAGAACTGTTGTGGCAGGATTCAGGAAAGCCTGAGGTGATGGAACAGTGACAAACAAAAGGAATGTTCTCTAGCTGATGATGACAGTGGTGATGGGGAGCCCATGCTTCTATAACTGCTCATCACAGGTGTGCTTGGATACTAAATGATTAAAAATGATAGCCTGCCTTTAGTTCGCATAGTACCTTGCCTCTGAAACATGCAGGCAGTTTCTGATGCACAGTTAAACTCACTGAGATGCTGTAATTATCCTAGGTGGCATTGCTGGTCCTTTTCTTCGTACTGTTGCTGATACCAGAATGCTACCATTCTCCAATGTCTTGTTTTTCTTTTTTGTTTTTTTTCCTCTTCCTCCCACCTGCTCTCATTTTTTCTTTTAATCAGCATACACTCATAAGCACCTACGAAGGATATCTAAAATATCAGATTGATCAATGTTCAAAATGCTCAGCCATGACAATGACCCATCAGAATAGGCAGTTATTTTAGTGCTGGAGCAGGGTTTTTGAGACCAACTGATGTGCTAGGTTTAAATCTTTAGTTGCTGGATTGTGAGAAGCAGAGACTCTAAGGATAGGGATCAGCACAGCTAAGTTGGTGGGTAAGATGCTTGGTGGGTTTGAGGTAGTGTTAATAACCAACTGCTATGCACATATTTCAACATTTACACTGGTACAGTAATAACCGTATGGTCCTCTTGATCACCAGAAAGAAAATTATGCAAGGAATAAAGGGGTTCTATCAAGTAAATCATAAGGATTCCTTTGAGAGTTTAGAGGAGGGACAATCGTATTCCATTTAAAGAGGCAGTGCAGTGTAGCAGTAGGAGAGGATGTGTTGGGAATAATTACAGTATCTTTTGTATTAGGATTATTTTGCAGATAAATGAGAGAGTTCATGTAAAGAACTTAGCACAATGACATAGTAAGTATTCTCTAAATATGAACTTCTTACTATTTTGTTATTATAGTCAGGAAAATTGTCTTAGAGAAAACAAGAAGTAAGCTGTATCTTAAATGGTGAGTAAGTTTTAGGCAGCTGACAGGGTGTGCAGGAGGATATGGAAGTAGAAAGAGCAAAAGAAATGAAGTACTTTCAAGAGTATTAAAAAGAGAGATTTGACTAGAGCAAAATGAATTTGTTGGGGAGAAAGTGCCCAAAAGTGGAATGAAGTTAGCTTGTGGAGGGCATTATGCATAGGATTACAGGGTTTGCAACTTATCCTAAGGGCATCTGGAAGCCATGAAAGTTGTGAACAAAGAGGAGAAATAATGATAATAATAATAAATAAAAATAATTGTTAATATTTTATGAGCACTTGCTAAGTATTAAGGCTGTTTTAGGTGTTCTGTGTACATTAACCCATTTATTCCTTGCATCTACCCTGAGATGTGTTAATTATTGACCTTGTAGTGATCCATAGTGTTCAAAGATCTTTTCCAGACAGTATCTCATTTGACTTTTTCAACTGTGTTTTTTGTTAGTCAATCCTGAGACTCAGGAACAGAGGAGAGGTCATTAGCTGGACTTAAATGGATAATTTAAATTGGAAAACTATGCCTTCGGGCCAAATTTGGCCCACTGTCAGTTTTGTAAATAAAGTTATACTGGAATCCAGCTGCATAAATTATTTTGTTTTATGTATTGTCTGTGTCCACTTTTATACAATGAACTCAGGTAGTTGTGACAAAGAACATATAGCCTGCAAAATTAAACATTTACTATCCGGCCCTTTTTATAAAAAGTTTGCCAAACTCTGGTCTAGAATAGTGGAAAGTAGGCTATGATTGCTTCCAATTTGAGCTCTACCACTAACTCCAGGCAAGTAGACTTGGAGAGCCAAATAGATATAAATAAATGAATACTTTTTACTGTGGACCTCACAGTAAAAAAGATTATGAACAGGCAATATTGAATCTAAAAAAGTCTTAAAAGTTGGTCATCTTGAAATCACAGATTCAAATTTGCTATGAGTCTGATAAATTGTGTAGGATAAATTTGTAGCATAATTCATTTTTTTCTATTAAAGCTAAAACAAGAAATAAGCAAGAGAATAGGAAAGACTTATTCCATCTGCAAAAACTGAAGCCTCCTTAATGTGAGATTTCAATAGTTTAATTAGTGTACCTTTCATGAAATGTTGAGTCAAAACTATCAAATTTAGTTAAATTTTTCGGCACTACACCATTACTTAGCATCCACTATGAGATCTATTGACTCCTGTATCCATAATAATCTATTCTTTCTCTGAATTATAAATTCCCTTGCAATATATTTTATTCATTCTACTCCTTAATTATATTGCGTTTGAATTATCACCTGGGTTATCCATTTATGTCTCTTCAACTAGATTATAAACTCAGTGAGACTAGCAATGATATCTTCTACTTTTGTGCATGTCCCACAGCTCCAAAATGAAGAAATGATTTGTCAACAGATTAGATTAATAAAATAAGTCAATTAAAATGCTACTAATAGGGGCCGGCCCGGTGGCGCACTGGATAGTGCGCCGCTTGGGAAGCGCAGCGGCGCTCCTGTCCGAGGGTTCGGATCCCACATACAGACCGGCTCCTGCTCACTGGCTGAGCGAGGCACGGGAGCAACACCGAGGCTTGCGATCCCGTTGCCAGTCCCCGGTCCGGTACGGGGGCAACACTGAGGGTTGCGATCCGTTGCCGGACACGGAAAAAAAAAAAAAGACAAAAAAAAAAAAAAATGCTACTAATAGATACAATGTGTTACTATGATTATCTGTCTTTCTTTGGGTATTTTATATGAATCAGCTTTACTCCTCACAGTAACATGAAAGATGGTCAGGTGGTTATTGATGATCCTCAGGGTTAGGCACTAGCTGCAAGTTTAAAAACTCAGGAGTGATCTGCTTTACAATGAGCTGGTTTATGACTTGAACTTTCTTTATGTAGATATAGGAAGGTTGTTTCCAATAACTGCACTGATGGAGTAAGAGAACAGTACACTGCCAAACCACAGAAGTGTCCAGGGAAGGCCCCTCGGGGGCTCCGGATCGTCACCTCTGATGGAAAGCTGACAGCAGAACAAGGACACAATGTTACTCTCATGGTGCAGTTGGAAGAGGTAGGACTGATTCCTGTCTTCCCTCTGCTTTCTAGAGCCAGTGATTTTTCATAATAAGTTATGGTTGTGTTTGCATATCTTTTTCAACTTTCTCAGTTTTAGATGCTATATTTTTTATTTTATTCTGTTTTAGTTTCTTGTTTGTTGTTATCATTTCACCTTCCCTGACACATTTCTTCAATTACTTAAATTTCACTGAAACTTGTTCACTCCTACCTAATCTCTTACTTCTTGGGGCTTCTGTTTGGATTTAACCTTGCCTTATTGGCACTTTCAGCAAACTATTTTCTGAGAATATGTTAATGAGATTCTTAGAATAATTTAATGCACACACATACTCAGCCAACCTAAAAGAGGCTAATGCTTTCATCTTCTCTCAGCCTGAAGTCTTGACTTTTCCTTTCCAAAGGCAACACGATGGTCATTCATATAGCACTAAGGCCAATCTAACCATATCTGGCAATTAAGAGTTTGTATTTTTGTAGTACTTCAGGGATATCATAGTGAGCATCAATTATTATTTGCCAAATTATGGTAATGTAAAATGTCAGACTATTATTAGATGGTGCACAAGATGAAGTTCATCTTAAGTATTTTAGAATGTACAGGGGCATTTTTATCATCTTGTAAAGGAGGAAAGTGTTTCCTAAAGGAAAAGCACTTACATTAAATTATCTCAATTATGAAACCAGGCAGTCCTACCTTCAGCCACATTTTATGTGTACCTAAACTATGGCCAGCACTGTGCTAGGCCCTGTGAATTCAAAGGTATTTTAAAAGTTAATAGTGATACTAGGATTGAAATATATAACATTGACTTCTAACTTCCTCTTCTGATAGTCCAGTGGCTCTCAGGCTTTAACATGCCTAAGAATCACCTGGAGAGCATGTGAAAACACTGTTGTTTTTTGTTTGTTTGTTTGTTTGTTTTGTTTTGGTCACATCCCCAAAGATTCTGATTCAGTAGGTTGGGGTAGGGCTCAAGAATATGAGTTTCTTACAGGTTCACAGGTTATACATTATGCTTCAAGAAAACCAAAAACAAGGTGAAGGTGAGAAGGATAGAGAAGTCAGAGGCTCCAGAATGTGACCTGAAGGGGAAAAGACAAAGCAGTTAGAAATGATTTGTCAGGTTGGATCAAAATTATTAGTATTTTAATTCCTATAGAAAAAATTAGCTGTGAAATCATGAGTTTGAAACTGACTCAGATGGTGCTGATGTCTCTTGTCCACGGGTCACTTAAAGAACCACTGCTGTAACCTGATTCTACTTTCCTAAATATCTCCTTAATGAGGGTCCTTCAACTATACTCAACCTTCAGAAGATTTAAATAAAAAAAGACTGAGAATATCAAGTGTCGATGAGAATGTGGAACAACTGGTCATTCATACAATGCTGTTTAGAGTGCATATTGGTACTGCCACTTCGGAGACTTGTTTGACATTAACTACTATAGCTGAACGTATATACCACCTATAAACCAGCATTTCCACTCCTAAGTATATATTCATCAGAAATGCATACATATATGCACCAGAATATATGTAAATATATGCATACCACAAGTATTCTATTCATAAAAGCCCTAAGCTGAAACAATCTAAACATTTATCAATAGTAGAATGTACATATTACAGTATATTTACAGAATGAAATGTCACACAACAATGGAAAGGAACAAACTAAAACTACATTCAAAAAATTAGGTTGAATCTCATTCAATACTGAGCTAAAGAAGTCAGACTGAAAAAAACACATATTGTATGATTCCATTTGTTAAAATGAAAAAATAGGCAAAGCTAATTTATGGTAATAGAAGTGAGAATAATTGTTACCTTTGGAGAGGGAGTGACAGGGAGATTTAGAGGTTTGGGAAATTTTCAATTACTTGATCTGGGTGGTGGTTAATAAATATGTTCACTTAGTAAAAATCAAGTTGTATATTTAATGATTTATATGTTTTTAAAGTATATTTTATTCAACAAAAAGCTTACTTAAAAATTATGTTGGGTTGAGATATCACCTCACCTCAGTTAGAATGGCTATTATCAAATAGACAAAAAATAACAAATGCTGTCAAGGATGTGGAGAAAAGGGAACTTTTAATACACTGTTGGTGGGAAAGTAAATTGGAAAATGGTATGGAGGTTCCATATGATTCAGCAATCTCACTGCTGGGTATTTATGCAAAGGAAAAGAAATTAGCATACCAAAGAGATATCTGTACCCGCATGTTTATTGCAGCACTATTCACAATAGCCAAGAAATGTAATCAATGTAAGTGTCCAACAACAGATAAAGAAAATGTGGTATATATACAAAATAGAATACTACTTGGCGATGAAAACTAGTGATATTTTGTCATTTGTGGCAACATGGATGAGCCTGGAAGACATTATGTTAAGTGAAATAAGTCAGTCACAGAAAGATAAATACTGCATGTTCTCACTCATATGTGGGAGTTTTAAAAAAAAGGTTGAACTTTTAGAAACAGAGAATAGAATTGTGGTTACAAGAGACTGGGAGGGGTTGGGAGGAGGGACACAAAGTTACAGCTAGATAGAAAAAATAATTTCTAATGGTATACAATGGTGCTAGGAATCTATAATTAACAATAATTTATTGTATGTTCCCAAATGGCTACAGGAAAAGAAATTTGAATGTTCTCATCACAAAGAAATGATGAAGTTTTGTGATGATGAATATGCTAATTACCTTGATTTCATCACCACTCAGTACACACGTATTGAAATATAACTCTGTACCCCTAATTATGTGCAATCAATCGTTTCAATTAAAAATCAACAAATTCTTTTAAAAAATTTTTTAAAACACAAATTTAAGTTAATTAAAATTTAAAAGAATCACTTTGGAAATTTATATTAAATATAGTACTTTCTATTTAGGTCTTTGGGACAAAAAGGAAAAGAAAATAACCTTTCTGGGAGTCTTAGGGAAGGATTCGTTTCCCGGGCCAATCCTCTACTCTATGTTTACCTGGGTGGTAAATGTGGAAGTCCCTTTCCCAGGGAACCCGATCATGATACCCAGAAGAGCATCATCTTTTGGAGCAGCAGATGTTTATGCTGGGGCAGAATCCAAATAGTTGTTCTAGGGCCGAGCCCGTGGCGCACTCGGGAGAGTGCGGCGCTGGGAGTGCAGAGACGCTCCCGCCGTGGGTTCGGATCCTATATAGGGATGGTGGGTGCGCTCACTGGCTGAGCGCGGTGTGGGCGACACCACACCAAGGGTTGCGATCTCCTTACCAGTCACGAAAAAGACAAAAAAAAAAAAAATTAGTTGTTCTATTTCTACAAGTACAATAAAGCAAGATGTGAAACAAGAACTTTCACTTCTGGTCTGCCCCAACCTTTCCACAAATAATGAACACACTTCAGGACAAAGGCCAGGCAGGCTCTCATCTGTTGAGCTTTGCTTTCTATGTAACAAAGATCATCAGACATCTCAAACTGGGCTGAGTGACGTGGGAAGAGATTGAGGAATCTGGTTCTTAGATATGTAAATTTATGCCTTCTGGGTGCAAGACGGGAAAACATAACAGATCAGTTCATTTCACTTGAGTGGGCAAAGCTACAACAGCAGGGAAGAAATCTGCTACCTTCAGCTGTCAGATCTGGCCCTGTGACATTCTTATCTCCTAGTGCCAAGAGGACCATCAAGCCAAGAGGACCTTCCTCATATCAGGGGAACCTAGGGACCTCACATTTGAATATGCTAATAATGATTCACAAATGACTCCTTGCAGAAACAACCTGTTTCTCTTTCACTCTCTGAATTATATACTAAGAGATGCATGTGATAAGCAGTGCAGAATGAAGAAAAGCAGAGTGTCTCTGGGAATTTGGTGAGCATTGAAATTTGACACAATGATCACAACAATTTGGTTGCCCAACATTTATTGATCACTAGTTGTTTGTCTGTAAGTGCTTTACATGGATTATCTCATTTCGACCACACAGCAACCCTGTGCAAGGTGATGTTATCATCACCATCATTTTACAGATGTCATAGCTGAGGCACAGAAAGGCAAAGTAACTTACCTGAGATCACACAGCTACTAAGTAATAGAACGAGGAGTCAAATCCAGGGTCTATGGATTTTGCCTTTCTATTGTTTCTCTTGGGTGGAAAGAACCATTTTCTGGGGAAGAGCTTCATGTCATTCCTAAGTCTCTGTATAAACCCTTAGTTGAGGATAGGTAATAACAAAGATGAAGGACTATAAAGAAAAGACAAAGTTATCTGGCAAAAGTCATTGTGACCTGTGGCTGCTCCTATATTTTTAGACTCTAATCCATGAATCTACTAAGGTTTTTCTTCTGGCTTTTCTGAGAATATTTATGGAATCAGTTTGTTGAACATTTTGGCAAAGAGAGATGCTAGATCCTTTCTTGGGTTCCCCCCTCTTTGCAAAACTATTCCCTTTTTTGAATGCCTACTGTGTGTCTGTTACTATTTAAACCATTCTAAGGAATACTGCCAAACATAGGGTATAAATGCAGCACCCAAGGAGTTTAGAATCCATGTTCACCAAATTTCCCCAGATGCTTGGATATGAACTAATATATAATAATTTTTAATTAAATACAAAAACAAACAAAAATCTCTGACATGTGCACTACTGGCAATATGTGGGGTCTCTATAACCACCTCAAAATCTCTAAGTCCATTTCTCACTTGAATTTGTTGCTCCTAAATTTTCCTTGAAAACAGTGTCTGCCCTTTACCCCATTCCTGGTACCAAACATTCAGAATAATAGGGATATTAATTGCATGCTTCTGATGCCTGAAGATCAGCAAGTCCTCCAGGTGCCAATCCAGAAGTCCCTACCTTCTGATATGACACCATAGTATGATTAATGCACAAGTGGGCAAAAGATTTACCTCCCCATGATGGTATATTTTTTTCATTTGGGCACGAAAGCTTGTGCCTCTCTTTAGTGGTTAACTCGTGGTTCAGCTTTCTCCTACAGTCTTGTCTTCCATCCATGGGACTAGGTTGGGCTAGGGAATGATGATGTAACCCTCTTTTCTTTGTCCACAGTAACTTTTATACAAACCCCTCCATGCAGTCTCCATCTTCTCTGCATGTCAGCTGAAGTGTTAGAGACCTGAAGAATCAACTGCCTCACCAAATATTTAGATATGTGTGTTTATTTATTCATTGTTTAAAAAATGTTTTATTAAGTGCCTATTTTATATCACGTACTTTCATTCATGAATAGACTTACTTTAGTTTGTGGGAATACATGTTTTGAGTTAACTAGGATGTCTGCCATATGAAGTTTTAAATAAAAGTTTAACCACATGAAATAGAAAGTACTAAATACTTGTATTCATTGAAAACAAAAAGGGAAACTAACTTATTGCATTATATTGTCATAATATTTTGTCATCCCCCAATAAACCATAAATACTATTAAGGTAGGAGTCACGTCACTCCTGATTGCAGATATAGCTTAACATATTGATAGAAACTCAATAAATTTATGTGTCTTTGGACAGGCTTCTCCAAGGAGTCAAGAGATAAAGACCAAACCTAAAAGGAAAATACATAAAATTTGAATAATGTCCAAAACATGTTCAAGTCTTCATCTGAGATCTAAATCTCTTCCTTTATCCTGTGATAGAGCATGTTCTAATTCTAACATATCAATGAGGACATTGCTAAACCCAGAGTAAAAAAAAAAAAAAAAAGAACTTCTTGACAAAAGATAATCATCAAAGCTACATCATCAAAGCTAAATCAATGGTAGCTTAGCTTGTAACTTCACATACACTAGTGTGAACCCAAGCCAGAATATTACAGATTTGACATGTGCAAAAATGGAATCCTTTCCTGCAAATAACATAAGAAGCTCTCAAAATCTGGGTGACAAAAATGACTCCATAACACAACTTCTCCAAAACCCCTGAAATGTTTCTTTTTTTTTTTTTTTTGTCTTTTTCCGTGTCCGGCAACGGATCGCAACCCTCAGTGTCGCCCCCGTACCGGACCGGGACCGGCAACGGGATCGCAACCCTCGGCGTTGCCCCCGCGCCTCGCTCAGCCAGTGAGCAGGAACCGGTCTGTATGTGGGATCCGAACCCTCGGCGGGAGCGCCTCTGCGCTTCCCAAGCGGCGCACTAGCGCAGTGCGCCACCGGGCCGGCCCCACACCTGAAATGTTTCTCAAAGAACCACGTGACTATGTTGAGGTTGATGAAAAATTCCATTGTCAGCAACCCCATTCCTAATGCTTTTAGGGTTGTCTCTGAGTACACGCTAATGAAATAACTTTCATTAGAAGCATAAGGCAAAGGAGCAGCCTTGCTTCCACTCCAGACTCATTGTGTCAAGAAGAATACACACACCAAGAAGACTAGACACACACGAGCATACTCACATTACACGTTTATGTGTCATTGTTTCCTTAAGAACAAAGAGCAGTTAATTCAGGGACCAACCAAGAGGGGAGTAGAGGAGTCCATGCTATTGAATCTAAGAAGGTACACATTTTCCAAATGTGCCTGGATTGAGGAAGCTGATCGAAGGAGTTTTGCACCGAGATCTAAGCATGCAATGAGAAGTGGAAACTCATTGTCTGGACATTCACTCAAGGTGGATGCCTTCTGGACTACTAATGAACACCTAATGAGCCGATCAACTTTCATCATGATAACAGTTTCCCAGAGAAATCCAATGGAAGAAACAAGACACAGTATGGATGGTGAACGGCCCAATAAGTCTTAAGAAGTCAACAAAAACGATTTGGAAGGCATTCATTTGAGAGAACAGCTAGGCGGAAGTAGTGTCTGCACGTTACAGAAGGTAATTAAATCTGTTTTAAACAGCTGTAAGAATAAAGAGATGCAATTCTCTGCATAATTTAAGACTTTTAAATTAAATCTGAGGCCAGGGACTAAAATTAATACTTTGATCTCTATCTCATTGTTTCAATATTTCAATTTATATACCAAGACTGAAACTTAATAAGGGAAGTTAATGTTTATAACTTTTGTGAGATTTAACTCCAAAATGTGAGGGCTGTGTCCTCATTAGATGGATTTCAATGGTCTGTAATTTCAGATACATTGAAAAACTTATGGAAGCATAAAAGTACCTACAATGTGATAACACTTCATAAATATTGCAATGCTCTGCCAGCCATCAGATGGTAGAGAGAGAAGAAGGCTCTTGATAAAATTTCCTGCGAGACACTCATTTGTCTGAACTCATGACAGAATTTGGCATACTTTTTCATCTGGAGAAAAGGCTATTTGGCACCTTTAGAGATGGCACAGAGTTAGCAGACAGTGCTAAGTTGAGGCAGGTATCAGTTTCTAAGCAAGCTCAGTTCTGACGCAGAAGCCTCAGCTGTGTTCTTCCACACAAAGGAGCAGGAACTGATTTCAATGAGCCATGGAGATTTAAGAGGCTTTCTCATGTATTATTCCTTCTCCATTTAGCTTTATTGTCTTTGACTCTAGCAAAGTAATTGAGCCACCTCATTTCTTCTCCCTTGTTGCTTGAGGTTAAAATGGAAGGAAGGAAATGAGGCAGGCAATATAGGTTGTTTATAGCCAGAGGCCGAGTGTCTGAAGTTCAAGTTGGATTGGTCAGCAACTCTTTCGAAGTCGCCACTCTTCTCTCTCCTCAAAACCGGTCCACATACATCGGGTATTGTTTTTCTTTAGGCTCTCAGAGAAAAAACAATCTTTGCTAAGATCTTTAGTCTGCCTTGATAAGCAGTGAGAGATACCTGGCTCATTACTGAGAGTTCCAGTTCAGTGAACATCCCAGGGGCTGGAGTCATGGAACAGTATTAAGTTTGGATTTTTAGTCTCTTAGCCTGCTTGCTTTAGGACCCACAAAAGTAATGTCCCACTTTATCTTAGGGTTAGCACCACCCCTGAATCATGGCTTCTGCCTGAATGAGTAACTTTTCAGTCTCCTGGTTTTGCACTTTTATCATTCATTATTTCATAGCTCTCTGTCTGGCAGCTCAGTCCTCAACCTAATCCACCATTAATGGAGCGTCTCCATCATTGACGGCAGCACGTGAATGGCTTCTGCATCTTCACCTGAGATCTGAGATTATTTCATCAGCCTAAAGAGATGTTAGAATGTGTATATGTGGATGTCCAATAATGCCAATAACAAGAATAACAGACTTATAAAAATCACAGATTATCTGAACTAGAAGTGACAGGATCATCAGGTCTGCCCATTTTTAATTTACACATAAAGAAATTTATGTCCAAATGAACAATGTATTTCAAAGGTCATATAACTGGTTCTTCTAAATCCTGGGTTACCACCCCACTTTTGTAGGACAACTCTTCCACATATAGCACCTCCGTAGACCTCTGTAAACTCAATTTGATCTCATAACAATCTAATCATTTGAAAGGAGATGAAGTGACATCTAGGTCAAGAAATCATAAATCTGCTGCATAGAAGCAGTCATATGACTTCACCAAGTGATGCTAGGTGTAAAAATTTGAAAGCTATTTAAAAGTGTTGACAGCATAATGCTAAAATAGTATAATGATTCCAGTGTTGTGGTGCTGGAGGTGGTGCTGGTGGTGTGTGTGTCCATGTGCATTCTCAGTGATTAAAATGGTATTCACCAATCTGTTAACACTGTAATCTATGGCTGTTATAATTATGTAACTTTTTTTTTATCATTTTATGTATTTTTACACTTTCCCAGTGACTATATTATGCCTTTTTCTCTCTTCTCTCTTCTAATAAAGCTAAAAGTTTCTATTACATAGTTTACTACTAGGAAAGACTGGTTGCATAAGTTTATTCCTATAAGGATCTTCCTACTACTCTTTTTTAAAAATTTAATTTTGTTCTTATTGCATAGTTGAATGTTTTACTTTATGAGTGATTTTAAAAAGTCATTCAAAAACGTTTATAAGAGTTATGTCATTGGCAGCCCATGGTTTTCCTGCCATAGCCTGCTGAGTTAATTCCTAAAGCCACCATGTAGTGGTAAGAGTACGAGTATAGCAATGCCTGTTATCATCTAAAACGTGCTTCCAAAGCACAGTGGGCCAAAATTCTGAACCTCTCTGATCCACAATGTTTAGATGGAGTAAAGAGCCCCCAGCTTACAGTCATTTATCTGCCTACACAAGCCAAGTGTTTCCCCTGCCTTATGTATTCTGTTCCAATCTAAGCCAGACACCCAGTCCAAAGGACATAAAAGGGAAATTTGTAAATTTATTGTTTAGTCAAACACGTGATGCTATAGCCAATTTACAAGTAAAGGATTAAACCATTTGTGATGTTCCTATTGGAAGTTCTTAATCTGGGCTTTAGATGCAGAAGTATTCAGATATTTAGTTAGGCAATTCCCAAGGATAAGGGTTATCAGAGAAGGGACTGAAAAATCAGCCAACTATATTTCATCTGAGAGAAGGTGATATCTCATGTATCCAGTCAAATGATTTGGTAGGTCCATGGTCTGGTCTCTCTGGCATCCCTGGCCTTGACAGTCCTGAGTTCTCTGGGGAAATCATAAAACCCTCTTCGCTGAGGTCACTGTTCATCCTCCAGGTCAGAGCATCCAAATTCACTGTTGCCTTTGGTTGCAGAGAGGCTCAGAAGGTCTGCACATTTGGAGAGATACCTGTGCTTTAGAAAACCATCTCTGAACAGGCAAGGCTGGCTACATTTTGCAATTATGTAGGCATCTGGACATCTTGGAGTTGTTGTCCAGAGCCAGATATGAAACTGAAGAGAAGCCTATAGGGCATGATTTAAACCAGCCTTAATGGGAACAGTCTCTCCCAGCTGATCTGGTGAGGCAACCTTGATTTTCAGCAGTGGTAGCACCTCTTGTAAGGGATACCATGGAGGATCAAGAATGTGCTTGGAAACAGGAGACAGGGCATGTGCAAAAAGAACAGAGATATATTTCTTACAGTCTGGAGGCTGGGAAGTCCAAGGTTCAGGGGCCCACATCTGGTCAGAGCCGTCTTGCTGCGTAATTCCATGGCAAAAGGCAGAAGGGCAAGAAAGCGCAAGAGCGCAAGAGGAGGCTGAACTAGTTTGTTTACAAACCAACTCTCTCAATGAAGAATCCACATCCTCTTATTAGGCCCCACCTCCCACCACTGTTGTATTGGATATTAAGTTTCCAACACATGAACTTTGGAGGACACATTTCAAACCATTGCAAACTCTAAGGTGTAGCCCAGAAAAAAACCTCAGAGCCTGCCACTTAAAACCCCTTACTTTAGGGTAAGAGGCTCCACCACCCCTCCCCCTTTTTTCAAATAGAAGGTGATATAGTTTGTTGTTTAAAAAAAATACAAATACGGGCCGGCCTGGTGGCGCACTGGATAGTGCGCTGCTTGGGAAGCGCGGCGGCGCTCCCGCCCGAGGGTTCGGATCCCACATACAGACCGGTTCCCGCTCACTGGCTGAGCGAGGCGCAGGAGCAGCACTGAGGGTTGCGATCCCGTTGCCGGTCCCGGTCCGGTACGGGGGCGACACTGAGGGTTGCGATCCGTTGCCGGACACGGAAAAAGACAAAAAATAAATAAATAAATAAATAAATAAATAAATAAGTAAA
>NW_007726237.1:138278-162680 GCF_000696425.1 Galeopterus variegatus
TATAAGAAGCACATCATTTCTCATTTTAAGTGAAGGCAGTTATCTCAATAATTTAGTACTAAAAAATAGTGGCATTTCTGGGCCGGCCCGGTGGCGCACTGCTACAGTGCGCCGCTTGGGAAGCGCGGCGGCGCTCCCGCCCGAGGGTTCGGATCCCACATACAGACCGGTTCCCGCTCACTGGCTGAGCGAGGCGCAGGAGCAGCACTGAGGGTTGCGATCCCGTTGCCGGTCCCGGTCCGGTACGGGGGCGACACTGAGGGTTGCGATCCGTTGCCGGACACGGAAAAAGACAAAAAATAAATAAATAAATAAATAAATAAAATACAAATAGGTATAAGAACATAGAAATGAAAATCTCGCCATTCAGAGATAGGCATTTTTAACATTTTAGTGCACCAAAATATGATCCTGGCAGATATTTTCTCTTTACTTGGACACATCTTCCCTCACAAAAATCTAATTGTGATGTTCCCACCTTTTTTTTTTTTAACTCAGTTTTAGTCCTACAGAGAAATTGAGGTGACAGTACAGATAGTTTCCATATGCTCCTCCACCCACATGTACAGTTTCTCCTGTTATTGACATGTCACATTAGTGTAGTATATTTGTTACAATTGTGAATCAATATATTATTGTTAACTTAATTTTATATTAGGGTTCCCTGTTTCTATTGTACAGTTCTGTGGGTTTTGCCTAATGCATAATGTCATGTGGTAACCATTACACTATCATACAGAATAGTTTTGCCACCTTAAAAACCCTCCGTTCTTCACCTGTTCATCTCTCTCTCCATCGTCTGAAATCCTGGCAACCAGGGATTTTTTTTTTTTTCATTATCTCAAGCATTTCTCATGTCTTTGTCTTGGGAACATTCAAAACCCTCTCTTCTAGCTAACTGAAACTATACAATAAATTGTTGCTGATTATCGTCACCCCACAGTGCTATAGAACACTAGACATTATTCCTCCTATCTAGCTTTATTGTGTATCTATTAACCAACCTCTCACTATTGCCATTTTCCCCTCCCTTTTCCAGCTTTTAGTAATCCATTCTATTCTTTACTTCTATGTAATTAACTTTTTTAGCTTCCACATATGAGTGATAACATGCAGTATTTCTCTTTCTGTTCCTGGCTTACTTCCCTTAGCATAATGTCTTACAAGCTCATCCATGTTGCTGTGAATGACAGTGTTTTATTTTTTTCATAGCTGAATATTATTCCATTGTGTATATTTACCATATTCTCTTTATCCATTCATCCATTGATGAACACTTGGGATGATTTCATATCTTGGCAATAGTGAATAGTGGTGCAATAATCATGGGAGTGCAAATATGTTTTTAATATACTGATTTCCTTTCCTTTGGATATACACCGAGTAGGGGGGATTGCTAGGTCTTATGGTAGTTCTATGTATAGTTTTTTGAGGAACCTCCAGACTGTTTTCCATAATGGTTGTAATAATTACATTCTCAGTCACAGTGTATAAAAGTTTCCCTTTCTCTACATCCTTGCTAGCATTTGTTATTTTCTGTGTTTTTGATAATAGCCAGTCTAACTGTGGTGAGACAATATCTCATTGTGGTTTTGATTTGTATTTCTCTGATGATTAGTGATATTGAACATTGTTTTATATACCTGTTGGCCATTCGTATGTCTTCTTCTGAGACGTGTCTATTTGGTTCATTGGCCCATTTTTTGATTGGATTATTTGTTTTCTTGCTATTGAGTTATTTGAGTTACTTATATATTCTGGATATTAACCCCTTGTCAAATGATAGTTTGCAAATATTTTCTCCCATTCTTTCAGTTGTCTCTTCATTCTGTTGACTGTTTCCTTTGCTGTGCAAAATCTTTTTAGTTTGATATATTCCCATTTGTCTATTTTTGCTTTTGTTTCCTGTGCTTTTGAGGTCCTCTTCATGAAGTCTTTGCCCAACCCAATGCCCTGAAGCATTTCCTCTGTTTTCTTCTACTAGTTTCATGGTTTCAGGTTTTACACATAAGTCTTTATTCCATTTTGAGTTGATTTTCATATGTGATGAGAGATAGGGGTCTAGTTTCATTCTTCTGCTGTGGCTGTCCAGTTTTCCCAGCAAGCTTCCATGGTATTTCATAGAACCTAGCACATTACACTGAGATCCTCTTACATCTCTATTTTCTGAAGAATTAGATTCACGTTGTTATTTCTATAAAGGGTTTGAGTTAGTAAAGCTTACAATAGCTTTCTGGTTTCATATACAAGTGAATCCATTCTTCAGTACCCACCCAGGAATGAGCACAATGGAATTGTCTGATAGCCTCTGTTAACTAGTAGTAGGAGTGCTGGCCTACACGCCAAGAAGAGCTTGGTTCAAACTAATTTTGTGACTATAGGCAAATTTAAACAGGTCTGAGTCTTTTAGAGGTGAAGACCAAATAAGATAACATATGGAATACAGTTGCTATTATTTCTGACATAATGAGCTTTCAAGAAATGTTTTCTTTCTTCTCCCTCAGTAACCATCAGAGCTGGGGATGTTCTAGAGCAATCTTACTTGCACACTCAGTTTATATGTCACATACCTGAGTTTACTCTTATTGAGTAAGTGCAGGGTGGATACCACTTTTCCCCATATATTCATTCTACTGACTGATGAAATCTCTTCTTTGAAGGCCAGAGCACGTTGAACCGTACTTATCTTCTTTCCCACTCTGCATCCAAGCCATGCTAACCCGAGTCTACCTACCCGGAGAGAGTATGAAAGACGATGATGACTTACTTTTATTGCAGGATCTCCACCCTGCCTAAATAATCTTAGTCATAAGAAAAAAGGGCTGAAATATCTGATTTTTTCCTGCCATTCAATGCTTCTTAGGGATTTTTTTTTTTTTAAACTTACTTTACGGTCAAAAGAGCATTAAAATAATAACAGAAATCAAAGGCCTAAGTTAGCTGTATCTGATCATCAATCAAAACAATGTCTAGTTATTTCTCATATACTTAATCAATATTTAAATATTTACAGGACTATTAGAGATGCATATTGTATTTTGCAATGATTCCTGCGTCATACCATTCTTTTCCCCTCTTTTAAATGTGGTGAAATCGTTATTTCCCCTCCTTTACTCTCTCTTTCTTTTAGTCATGCTGGTCTCTTCCTGCCCCATTTCATTCCACTTACAGGGTAATCAAAATTAACAGCCTGGGTTATATTTGCCAGCACCTTTCTCTACACTCAAGCAAACACACACAGACTTGTGGTACATATACTGTTTTTGTGCTTATTTTTTAAATAAAAATTGGTTAAGTCATTTCTTTACAATGTCATTTTTGCTGCATTA
Organism: Galeopterus variegatus; assembly: GCF_000696425.1. NCBI lineage: Eukaryota > Metazoa > Chordata > Mammalia > Dermoptera > Cynocephalidae > Galeopterus > Galeopterus variegatus. The sequence goes on from NW_007726237.1 coordinate 141,608, forward strand.
TTGTTAAGCTCCCTTCCAAGATAAAATGTGGGTGAAGCCTGAATCAGGCCCACTGTCACACTTTGCATGGGACAGACTTTGACGTATGAGCCTGGTTTCTGTCTGCAGCGTATCTCTGAAGCCTTCAGGGACGTCTTGGAGTCTCATTTCTGGACTGAGGCTGTCAGTGTTAAGATTCCATAACATTTGTTTTCCCATTCTTCTCTGAATCCATGGTACAGGAACTGATAGGTTCACACACCTTTCATTGCTCAGGTTAATCTTGGCTTTATTGTGGCCATTTGATATATTTGTTTTTTTATTACAGAAGTCAGTGGTGCCCTTGGAGGTTTCCTACATGGATTTCATGTGGCTTTTGTGCCTTTCTCAGGCACTTCTTTTGAACTAGTATTCTCATTTCTACATTAGGACTTATGACTAAAGGACATTAGATCTAACAAATTGTATATGATAATTCAGGTGTTTGCCAGACTGGATTCTGTTTCAGGAATAATGATTTTTGGTTTATTAGATTGAAATAACTCTCAATTATACACAAGACCTTCTTGAATACTGATTATGAATACCAATTCTTTTCTCATAGGGTAGCATGCCTACCTAGTCAAATGGTTATCTAGGACTTAGGCTGTCATCCGTTTATTCTGTTTCTTATTTTTAGAAAGGGGTTGGCATCCCTGCTTCAGCTGGTAATTAGAACCTGAGGAAACCAGTGGCTGATGACAGAGAGCCCCAAAGTGATGCAGTTACGAAGGTGTTAGGCTTACTGCTCACCTGAGAGCTCTTGAAGACAAAGACATGGGATTCAGCTTGTTCCACTGGAGTGTACAAAGCTACAACAGCAGGGATGTAATCTGCTGCCTTTGTTGTCACACATGAACGCTTGACATTCTTATCTCCTAGCACAGAGTCCAAACCCAGAGGCTTGTCCCCACATCAAGAGGTCCTGGGGACTTCACATTTGATTGGAGTATTCCATGCCTTTGCCTTCAGGAGCTTGCAGGTGCATTATAAGCCTTAATGACTTTTTCTAAAGCATTATTATAGTTTTCTTATTAATCCATTACTCTTAAATATCTAGGTAACTTCCAGTTTTCAGTATTATTTACAACAGTTTACTTCCAATCCTACAGAAATATTAATCCCTGATTTATAAAGTTGAGGTTATAATTTGTCCAATGCTTCAACTTCCAAAGGAGCCTAATTGCCTCCAAGGAAAATTGCTTGCACTGAGAAAATCTTCTTAACAAATACAATTTTATTTATATAATTACAGAATACTAAAGCCTAGAACTTCTTTTGTGTTTATTCTAGTCTGGTTTTAACTGTGCTAAGAACAAAGAAATCCTGTTCTTTTTTTTTCCCTATCATTACACAATGTAAACTTTTTTGTGTCCCTTTACCAGTTTTTCCCAAACTCCTTCTCCCACTCCCCCTCTCCCATCTCTGGTGTCCTCAGATCTGTTCTCTCCTTTTGAAAGTTCAGGAAATTAATTACTGTGATTGTTGTATCATTTTTTTTAATTTTCAGCTCCCACTTATAGTGAAGACACGTGATATTTCTCTTTCTGTACCTGGCTTATTTCACTAAACATAATTTTCTCTTAGTTCATCCATGTTGCTGTGAATGGCAGAATGTCATTCCTCTTTACGGCAGAGTAATATTCCATTGTGTATAAACACCACATTTTCCTTATCCAGTTGTCTATCAATGGACATTTAGGTTGTTTCAAACTCTTAGCTATTGTAGTATTCCTTCGACATGATGATTTCCATTCCTTTGGGTATACCCCCAGCAGCAGGATTGATGGATCTTATGGCAGTTCTGACTGTAGTTGTTTGAGGAACCTCCTTCCTGTTTTCCATAACAGCTGCACTAGTTTACAGTCCCACCAACAATGTGGGAGAGTTCCCCTTTCTCCACAACCTCGTCAGCATTTGTTATTCTCCATCTTTTTGATACTGATCAGTCTAACTGACGTGAGGTGATATCTCAGTGAAGGTTTGATTTGCATTTCCCTGATGCTTAGTGATGCTGAGCATTTTTCATGTGTCTGTTGGTCGTTTGTATATCTTCCTTTGAGAAATGCCTTTTCAGATCCTTTGTCTACTTTTAAACTGGATTGCTTATTTTTTTACTGTTAAATTGTTTGAGTTCTTTGTATATTCTGGATATTACTGTCTTGTCAAAAACATGGTGTACAAATATTATCTTCCATTCTGTAGGTTGTCTTTTCACTTTGTTAGCTGTTTCTTTTGCTGTGGAGAAGTTTTTTAGGTTGATATAATCCCATTTGTTTATTTTTCCTTTCGTTGCCTGTGGCTTGGAGTCTTGTTCAAAAGGTCTTTGCCAAGTCCTACTTCCTGAAGTGTTGCCCCTATGTTTTCTTTTAGGAGTTTTATAGTTTTAGGTCTTATATTTAAGTCTTTAAATGATTTTGAGTTGATTTGGGTATATGGTGAGCGGTATGGGGCTAGTTTCATTCTTCTACATCTGGATGTCCAGTTTTTCCAGCACCACCTATTGAAGAGGCGGTCCTTTCACCAGTGCATGCTTCTGTTGCCCTTGTCAAATACCAGTTGTCTGTAAGTGTGTGGGATGATTTCTAGTTCTTTATTCTATTCCATTGGTCTGAGTGTCTGATTTTATGCCAGTATCATGCTGTTTGGTTACTACAGCTATGGAGTATAATTTGAAATCAGGTAGTGTAATGCATCCAGCTTTATTTTATTATTATTATTTATTTTTTTTTTTTTGCTCACGATTGCTATGGCTATTCAGGGTCTTATCTTGTTCCATATGAATGTCAGGATGTTTTTTCTATTTCTGTGAAGAATGTCATTGATATTTTGACGGGGATTGTATTGAATCTATTGATCACTTTGGGTAGTATGGATGTTTTCACAATGTTAATTCTTCCAACCCAAAAGAATGGAATGTCTTTCCATCTCTTTGTGCCCTCTTTATTTATTTATTTTTTTTTCTTTTTCTTTTTGTCTTTTTTCGTGACCGGCAACGGATCGCAACCCTCAGTGTCGCACCCGTACCAGACCGGGACTGGCAACAGGATCGCAACCCTCGGTGTTGCGCCCACACCTCGCTCAGCCAGTGAGTGGCCGGTCTGTATGTGGGATCCGAACCCTCGGTGGGAGCGCCACCACACTCCCAAGTGGCGCACTGTAGCAGTGCGCCACTGGGCCGGCCCCTCTTTGTGCCCTCTTTAATTTCTTTCAGCAGCAATTTGTAGTTCTCATTATAGAGATCTTTCACCTCCCTCGCTAAATTGATTCTTACGTATTTTATTTTTTTGGTAAATGGGCTTACTTTCTTGATTTCTTTTTCTGCTAGTTCATTATTGGAGTATAAAGAAACTACTGGTTTGGGGGTATTTACTTTATATCCTGCAACTTTATTGACATCACTTTTCAGCTCTAAGAGTGTTTTGGTAAAGTTTTTAGGTTTTTCTATATATAGGATCATGTCTTCTGCAGACAAGGATAGTTTAACTTCATCTTTTCCAATCTGGATGTCCTTTATTTCTTTTTCTTGCCTGATTGCTCTGGTTAGTACCTCCAGTACTATGTTAAATAGGAGTGATGACAGTGGGTGTCCTTGTCTTGTTCCCATTTTTATCATGCTTTAAGGATGATATTGGCAGTACATTTGTCATATGTGTCTTTTACTGTGTTTAGATACTTTCCTTCTATACCTAATTTGCTGAGAGCCTTTATCGTGAAGCAGTGTTGAAGTTTGTCAGATGCTTTTTCTGCATCTATTGAGGTAATCATATGGTTTTTGTCCTTGATTTCATTGATGTGGTGTATCACATTTACTGACTTGCATATGTTGAACCATCCTTGCATCCCTGGGATGAATCCCATTTGATCATGGTGTATAATTTTCTTGATGTGCTGCTGTATTCTGATAGCTAATATTTTGTTAGGGATGTTTCTGTTTATGTTCATCAGAGATATTGCCCTGTTGCTTTCTTTTTTGTTGTTGTTGTATCTTTGCCTAGTTTTGTTATCAGGGTGATGCTAGCCTCATAGAATGAGTTTGGGAGAATGGCCTCTGTTTCAGTTTTTTGGAATAGTTTGAAGAGAATTAATATTAATTCTTCTTTAAAAGTCTGGTAGAATTCATCAGTAAAGCCATGTAGTCCTGGTCTTTTCTTTGTTGGGAGACTGATGATTACCACCTCAATCTTATTGCTTGCTATTAGTCTGTTCAGGTTTTCTCTGTCTTCTTCTTTCAGTTTTGGTAGTCTGTAATTGTCCAAAAATGTATCCATTTTCTCCAGGTTTTCAAGTTTGTTGGCATGTAAGTGTTTATAGTAGTCTCTAATAATTCTTTATATTTATGTGGTATCACTTGTAATGTCTCCTTTTTCATTTCTAATTTTTGTTATTTGGATCTTCTCTTCTTTTTTTAGTTAGCCTAGCTAAGAGCTTGTCTGTTTTATTCACCTTTCTAAGAAACCAACTTTTGGTTTCATTGACCTTTGGTATTGTTTTTTTGGGTCTCTATTACATTTAGTACTGCTCTGATCTTAATTATTTCTTCCAGACTACAGTTTGGGGATTAGATTGTTCTCATTTGTCTAGTTCTTTGAGTTATAGCATTAGGTAGATTGTTTTAAATCCTTCTATTCTTTTGAAGTAAGTGTTTATTGCAATAAAGTTCCCTCTCACTATTACTTTTGCAGTATCCCACAGGTTTTGGTATTATGTGTCTTTATTTTCATTCATTTCAAGGATTTTTTAAATTTCCTGTTTAATTTCTTCTTTGACCCATAGGCTGTTTCGGAGCACGTTGTTTAATTTCCATTTGTTTGTATAGTTTCCTGAGTTTTGCTTCTTATTTATTTCTAGTTTCAATCCATTGTAGTCTGAAAAGATACATGAATTAATTTCAATTTTTAAAAATGTGTTGAGACTTGATTTGTGACCTAATATATGGTCTATCCTGGTGCCAATGAGGAAAATATATATTCTGTAGCTGTTGGATGAAATGTTCTGTAGATATCTGACAGGTCTAGTTGGTCTACTCTGTAGTTTAAATCCTGTATTTCTCTATTGATTTGAGCCTAGATGATCTGTACAGGACTGATAGGGTGTTTGAATCCCCTATTATTATCATATTAGTGTCTATCTCTTTATTTAGGGCTAACAGTGTTTGCTTTATATATCTGGGTGCTCTTGTGTTGGATGCATATATATTTTTCATTGTTATGTCTTTTTGTTGGATAGATCCTTTAATCATTATATAGTGGCCTTCTTTGTCTCTTTATATGGTTTTTGGTTTAAAGTCTATTTTATCTGATATAAGAATGACAATTCCTGCTCTTTTTTGTTTCTGTTTGTGTGGTATATCTTTTTCTATCCCTTCACTATTACTTTGTGTGTGTCTTTATAGGTTAGGTGAGTCTCGTGAAGACAGTATACAGTTGGGTCTAGTTTTTTAAAACAGTTAGTCAGTCCACATCTTTTGAGTTGGGAGTTTAATCCATTTACTTTTAGGGTTGTTATTGAAAGGTATTGTCTTACTCTTGGTATTTTTATCAAATTCTGTTTGGATGTTTTAAATATCTTTTGTCTCTTTCTTCCCCTTTTATTGTTTGTCTTTGATGTTTATTGGGATTTTGTGCTGATAAGATTTAGTTTCTTTCTCTTTCTGGTTTGCATTTTTGTTCTACCAGTTGGGAGTTGTTGTTTTTTTTTTTTTTTCTTTCTTGTGTATTTGTGGTAGTGATTATCATTTTCTGGATTCCAGATGCAGGACTCCCTTCAGGATTTCTTGCAGGGCTGATCATGTGGTGGTGAGCACCTGCAGTTTTTGTTTGTATGGAAAATACACTATTTCTCCCTCATTTCTGAAGGATAGTCTTGCTGGGTGTAGTATTCTTGGCTAGCAGTTTTTTTATTTTAGTATTTTAAACATATCAACCTATTTCTTCTGGCTTGTAGTTTCTGTTTAGAAGTCTGCTGTTTGGGTGGGGACATGGAGTACAAAAACAACTTCTGGTAATGAGTATGCTGCCAGTATGAATCTGGCCCTCATATCATGGCCACGAGGGGTGACAATCAGCTTTGTATCTCATGAATATTCATAATAAAAAAGAACTCTGCTGTTAGTCTGATAGGGGCTTCCTAATAGGTGACATGACTTTCTCTTGCTTCTTTTAAGATTCTCTCTTTGTCTTTGAGCTTTGCCAATTTGACTATAATGTGTCTTGGATAATTTTAGATAATTAGGATAATTTTGGGTTTACTCAATTTGCGGATATTTGAGCCTCCTGGCTCAAAGAAGGCCAAGGTCTTCTGTATCGGGAAGTTTTCAATTATTATTTTGTTGACTAGGTTTTCCAGGCCTTTTTCTTTCTCTTCCCCTTCTGGAACATGCAAGATTTGAATGTTTGTGTGTTTAAGGTTTTCTGCTAGCTCTCTTAGATTTTCTTCATTTTTTTAATTCTTTTTTTTTCTCCCTGAGTTATTTCAAAAAGACTTTCTTCAAAATCAGAAATTCTTTCTTCTGCTTGTTATAGCCTGTTGCTTAAGCTCTCTTCCGTTTTTTTTTTTTTTTTATTTTGTTCAATGAATCTTTCAGTTCCATGAATTCTGCTGCATTCTTTTTTAAGGTATTAATCTCTTTGTAAATTTCCTCCTTCATATCCTGGATTTTTTTTTTCTCATTTCCTTATGTTGTCTAACTGAGTCTTCCTGTATCTCAGTGAATTTCCCTAAGATTGTTGCTCAGATTTCCTTTCTAGTCATTTCAAGGGTTTCCTGCTCTGTAGGGTCTGGTATTTGAGAATTACTATATTCTTTTGGTGGTGTCATATTTTCTTATTTCTAGTATCTCTGTGTTGTCCGGTCACCTGGTAGAGCAGTTGCTTCTTTTATTACTATGGAATGGGCTTTGAGAAAAGAGGCTTCCTCTTCTTTTTCTGGTCTCTGCTGGTGACACTCCTTGTGTCAATGCAGTTGAGAGTCTTGCAGGCTGCCTGCATGGTGGCCATGGCTACTGTTGTGGCAGTGACCACTTTTGAGGTAGCCATGACAGTGGCTGAGGTGGGTCACCTGCATGGAAGTAGTGTTTTCATTGTGCTCCTTGCCTGCTTTCGGGTGTGGGGGACTGCCCTCTTTTAAAATATGACTTGAATACATACATATGTACACACACAAGTATGTGTGTGTATATATATACACACATACGTACATAAAAGAACACTAGGAAAAGTTCATGAAAAGATTTTCTTTTTATTCAAAATATTTTAACATTTACTTGTATGTACTTGTGGGGTACAGTATGTTGTTTCAATATATGCATATACTACACAATGAGTCACTTAGGGTAGAAAGCATAGTTTCATACCCCTTAGTCCATCACTTTTCCTCCTCACCCCCTGCCCCCTTTTGGCCTCTGGTAATCATTACTCTACTCTCTACTTCTATAAGAACCACTTTTTTTTTTTTTTTAGATTCCATATATGAGTGATACCATGTGGTATTTGTCTTTTTGTGCCTGACTTACTTCACTTAACATGATGGTTTCCAGTTACATCCATGTTGCTGCAAATGATAGAATATAATGTTTTATAGCTGAGTGGTATTCCTTTGTGCATATATACCACAATATTTTTTTTACTCCATTCATCTGTTGATGAACAGTTAGGTTGACTCCATCTCTTCATTTTTCTAAGTAGTGCTGCAATGAATATGGGTGTGTAGATGTCTTTTTGATTTCATTTCCTTTGGGTATATACCTAGTAGAAAGATTTGTTTTATCTTTGAATTATATTTTTCCATGAACGTTTTGAAGCACACTTGTATACATATATATATACACACATACATATTTATATATATATATACATATACACCTGACCTAATACTTGAAAAGTCTGACTCTGTAAAGGAAGCCTTACTGATGCACTAGTCCAAACATTTAGTAACTCCCTCCTTTCACCTATTACATGCATATAGAACATTATCATGAGTGGAGAATTGAGAATGGTATTAGGCCAAAAGATCAGCATAACAGATGGTAGACATCCAGACAGACAAAACTTTTGGGGTTTTTTTGCAACTCACAAGAGGTCTAAGACCAGGCCAACAAAAGGAGAATGGTGAAACTAGACTTAAAGGACAAGACTCAAGCAATGGCAGCTAAAGGTATATCTTTCCCACCTGTGTGGGTGGCTGCTCTCTCTCAGTGGAGGCTGAAGTAGAATTGGCTGAAGGTATGACTCTCCCCTCCGTCTTCTTGCAAACGATGGCCCCTGTCTGATACCTATTCTGTCCCCACAAAATACTTTAAACCTGTTTCTCTCCCTCTCCACCTTCCCAATCCAGTCTCTAATGGAAACTATATTACTTATTTTATTCCACAAATAACTCCAGACACCCCTGTTTCCCTCAGATACTTGTTTATTGAAAGTGGGCTCTTTTCCCCTGTCGACACCTAGGGTTGATTTCCCAGTAGCTCTTTTGGAAAGCCAGAAAACCTGGGAATGGAAACTGATCAAAAACAGAACGAAAAATTGTTCATTCTACTTTGGTTGTCCAAATGAAGGACAAGTTGGCAGGAATAGTTGACATTTATATTTATTAGTGAAGAAAATTCAAGTAATTGCACAATGCCTGGGCTTGTGGATATTTGTTCTGTGGTCTTGAATGGGGTTTCTCTTTCCACCCTAGGGGAGAATTTTGCCTGCGTGCTTACTGAGAGTTAGCTGCCATGTGTCCCACACACGATGCTTGGGCAGGCATAGATCAGTGGAGTAGGTCACATAGATTCATACAATTTGAACTGCTTTTCCTTTCCCTGTGAATTAATCTTTTAAATGTCAGCATTTTAAACTTGGCCTTTTCAAAAAATATGATACCACATGAACCTTACTTAATCGAAAATACATTTCTAGTTCAAAGGTTTTTGGCTGTTTTTTTTTTTTTTTCCCCCCCTGAAAATGAGAAAAGCTAACCAAAAAAAAAATAAATAAATAAAAAGAAACTTGTTAAAGGATGTGTTGTGTCTGAGGGAAGCTGCTTTTAGTTGATTGGGTCTAAGCAACTTTGTTCTTTGAGAATCTAAACTGTCATTAAAATTCTTTTTTACATACCTAGCATTTTATAATGCAGACTTGATCTTTTTCTGCCTACCCATGGGAAATTTGGAGCCATATGATTCTAATCAAGCTTTAAAGGAGTAGTGTAGGTCTTTAACGGCTACATTGTTTTATAGTCATTTATTTTTGTTAGCATATTGCAGATTAGTAACTACTGATTACTGCTTATTTCATGTTTTTTTATATAGCAACCATTTGAGTTAAGTTGGTAAGGTATTATTATGCCCATTTCATAGATTTGGTAACTGAGACCAAAGGAGGCTGAATGACTAGTGAGATGTCAGTCATCCACCTTGTTCATGGCACACTAGGATTCATAGCCCACAGCTCTATGTTCCCTCTATAAGAAATGAACTGAAAGTCCAGAGAGATGAGTTAGAATCCCAGAATTGCCCCTTAACCAGCTGTGTTAACTTTGAGCAAATGATGAAACCTTTCTTGACTTCAGTTTCTTCTTCTGTAAAGCAGATGAACGTTGCCCACTCCTCTCCAGACTAAGATTCTGTGAAGAATAAAATGAGATCATGTTGATAGTATGAAATGCTGAAGTATAAGATAATTAACCTTTATCATCTTCCATAATAATAGGGCTGAGTCCAATGTCATATCAGGTGTCAAGCAGGGTGTCTTCCATTCTTCATTCTCCCTCCAAAATGGTCAGGGAACCAGACATAAAGAGGGGGATTCAAGGGTCTTAAAGACATAGGAAGTGGTCTGTGACCATGTCAAGTCAGGTGAATTTTTAAAACCGTGTGCATACATCTTTTTTTTCATGTGGATGATGAGACTATTAACAAAGCCTTCCAAGGAATTGAATAGTACATTGAAGCTGAAAATCAAACACTGTTAACTTTCAAAATGTTAAAACTTTTGGTAGTTGGTGCTCTTCAATTTGCAGAGTATCCATCTGAGCAAACTCCTGCCTGCCAGGAAATGTCACAAGGATTCTGCCAAAAACAGACAGATGCTCCCAGACGTAGGAGGGAGCCAGGGCTGCCATGATGCCTGAGCCAGGGACCAGGACAAGCCCTAGCTCCCTAGGCAGGAACACCATGCACTGACTCCCTTCCCTCTGACACTGGGCTGTTTTGCAGGGTGATGTTCAGAGGACACTCATCCAAGTGGACTTTGGCGATGGTATCGCAGTGTCTTATGTCAACCTCAGCTCCATGGAAGATGGGATCAAGCACGTCTATCAGAATGTGGGCATTTTCCGAGTGACCGTGCAAGTGGACAACAGTCTGGGGTCTGACAGCGCCGTCCTGTACTTACATGTAACTTGTATGTTATTACCGTTGTTGGTTTACGATGTATCTTAAATATTTGATCCTTTAAAATCTAATCTAAGTCTCATATCTAGAAGAAATGCACTAGTTATATTTTAGCATAAGAGGAATGGGAAGTAAGAGAGTAAAAGAGCAAAGTGGGAAGCGAGTAAGAAGCAAATCAGGGAGTGGAATTTGAATAATGTTAGACTCTGGGTTGCCTCAAATTGTTCTGCTTGTGCTTACTACGCCTCCTCCAGGTGCCTTGGAAATCCACCACCTGTGTCTGTAGGCTGGGCCTGACCAACTTGCAGAGCTATTTGATTGAAACATATAATTTTTTTTTTTTTTTGGACAGAAATGGTTGAAGTCAGTCCACATTCACAGCTCAACTTAATGCAGTAAAAATTAGCACAAATAACGGCATTTCTCCCCCATCTGATTATTTGTCTTCCCATATTATGCCTTGCTATTAATAATCCTTTTAAACATTTGCTCCTTCTTCTTTTTTAAATGTGTTTCTTGGGCTTCTATCTGTGGGCAATTTGGTGTTAAAGAGAAGGTGGTATAAGGGAAAACACAGTAAAAACAAGAAGGCAGCTGTAGGAGGAAACAGTTCCAAGAAATAATAGAGCTTTTCTTCCACTGAAGGATCTAAAGGTGTGAGTACATATGATGAGATAATAATAACTTCCATGTTACGTTTGGTAAAAAATGTGTGCATCATGAATATGGTAGGTGTGAGGATATCCTCAGTCATAGGACATTTTTTGGTTACTAGAAAAATAGTAGTTTACACCAAAATGATAGTCACTCCCTTATATGAATGGCCTTGTTCAAATTTCAAGCTCTAATTCAAGAGTATTAACATCAGGCATTACTCCACGCCTCTCCCCTGCACCTTGCCCATGGGATGAAACTGAATACAGAAAGTACCAAGTAGAACCTTTTTTTTTTTTTTTTTTTTTTAGGTATGGGGATCTGAACCCATGACCTTGAGGTTATAAGGCTGCGCTCTAATCAACTGAGCTAATCAGCCAGCCCTAGAACCTTTTTGTTTAAGCTGCTGTGGTCCAGTGGGAAAGCAAGACTATTTGTGGATACCCAAGAGATTGCTTGGTTGCTTAGGATTCCTAATACTCATATATCAGTAATCCTTGATCTCTATCTGCTGTACACTCATGACAAAGGTGCTTTGAAGAAACATGCATTCCCTTCTCTGGGTCTAAACAAAATTATACACTACTCCCAGTATGCCAACTCAACGTCCCCCTTTTTGGCTACAGTTTATTTACTGTGTTTGCCATGCTTTGCACTAAACTAGTTCCTTATGTGTATTATCTCACTTCTCAAAACAATCCTATAAGTAGACACCATCAGAAACCCTACTTTACAAAGAGTGTTGAAGTTCCAGGGGCTTAAGCACAGCCAGACCTCAAACTCAGTCTACCTATGTCTAGAATTCAGGTCTTGGTCATTAAAGTTAGTGTCAGAACCAAGGGTGGCTTTGGGGTTGGAGGAAGTGAGTCTTCACCAGCTTTTACACCCCGTCCACATCTTTGCAGGTGAAGGTCATGAGCATTTAGGTCAGAAGCACTGTACTTCAATATACACTGCATAGGCTGCTTTCCATCTGACCGCCACCCCTAAAGCCGTCCTATGTAGACTTACAGCAGTTGCCTGTTGCTAAGACATAATAACCATCCTGCATATCCGTATTGAGGGTTGTGAAAGTGATGATGAGATAGTGATAATCTTAAAATCTTTAGAACTATATCACAAACATTAATTATTAGCAGCAAAAATAACTTGCAACACAAATGACAGCACCTCTTCTGAGAATGGTCGACTACCTAGCTCCTTACTGTTTCCCACAGCTGATTTGGTAACAGGGATTTTTGCTAGAGCTACCCAGTACTAATTGTATTCCATATCTCACATATTTAATGTACATCTACCATACGCCAACCATGTGAAAATACTGACTTAAAATTCAATAGCAGCTTCTGGTCTAAATTTCTCAGGGTCTGTCATTCTGATTAAGTTTAGATTCTGGCCCCAACTCCTGGGCAAGTTGCTCCGTCTCTCTGAACCTAGATTTTCTCCTCTGTCGAATGGATGCATATCTTGTTCACAAAGGTCCCATCAAATATATGGTGTGCTGTCAACTAGTAAAACTTGATTTTTCCACAATCACAGTAGCATATGCATTTGGATTTAGAGGATTCTGAGACAAGAAAATTAGCAACAACTCCTAGCTTGCCCAGCCTGCCCTCTGGGGCGCTCCCAGAAAGCCCACTGCCTGTTTAACATACTTGTTCCCTCCACTGTCCAATGCAGAAAGGTGATTCAATTTCAAGTTAGAGGTTTTACAAAGGTCATCAGAAACAAATGGATCTGATGTTCCTGCTTAGTGTTTCTAGCAGTAGGCCAACAGCTCTTGCCGGGAGCCTGGCTAATCTGTCGTAGCCTGACAGTTGGAATTCCTTGGGGAGAGTATTCACTGTGCTCTACTCGTTTGCAAACTAATGAGACACGTGATGCAGCCAGTGTTGCCTTCAACAGATGGGGTATAGAATTTAGAGGGCATGCCGATCTCTCCTCAGAAAGCTGCCATATCACAGCCAGTCTTGCAGGAAAAAAAAAAAAAAAAAAAAAAAAACTGAAGGCTTTGCAAACTTGCAAAGTGACAGCTGAAGAAAAGGGTGAGGTGGATGTTCTAATCTTTCCTAAATTCTGCCTAACTGCTCCTGTACGTAGGAGCCATTTGCAGATGTCTTTCTGACCTCATTGTAGGTTAAAGTGATCTGTGTAGCTTGAAAGCACATGTAACTTTGCAACTATTCACACAGTCATTATATTGGCCAGCAAACATAAGACCAGGGTTTTGTAAGGTGTGGTTTAATGAGTCACCTGCCCCAGAATTAAATGACAAAACTTTAGTATTCTGAGCCTCATTCTGATCTGCTGAATTAAAATTCCTGGAAGTGCTGCATCATAATCTGCTTTGAACAAATTAGCGTGGTTCTTACATACACTGAAATCTGAGGAATTCTGCCTTAGAATCTCATCTTCATAGTTTGAATCACTTTTTCTTCTTCTAGTGGCTTTTATTTTAACATTTCAGACAAATAGCAATATGATATATACATGATATTTAATTAGGTGGTCAGAGGTCTCCAGAACGTAAACACTAAAGGCAGGCCAGAGCAGTCAGTACACACACACACACACACACACACACACACACACACACACACACACACATAAGTCTCGAAAACGTCAGTTATTTCCTGCAGCACAGGAGGGCTAAACAAGAGAAGGGAAACCCAATTCACACAAGTAATTCCCAGTTCTCTCAACCACCTTGCCAGGAAGATTCATATGGAGTGATACAGCGCCACCTGCTGTCCCTTTTGTGCATTGCAGGCACCTGTCTGATGCAGCAGCATCTGCCCGCTCAGTTCTCTGCTTAGTGCAGCCAGCCAGTTGGGGGCTTCTGGGGGCTGGGGTTTCACTGCTGAGACTCCATTAGGACAGTTTGCACCCTCTGTGCAGAGCAGAGATGCTTAAAGGATAGGCTTTTGGGTAGCAATAATCAGGTTTTTAAAACTCATAAAAAGTAAATTATAAGTAAATACAAGAGGCTGTGGGAATCTGACAGATAAATTTTATATATGCATGCATGTATAATATATATACTTGCAAACATTATCTTATACAAATATATACATATTTGAGGACCTATCGGCCAACATACTGTGAGTCCTGAATACCTCTAGACCTCTTTGGCTCCGCTCTTTCCCTCAGTCTCTCCGCTGCAGCCGTTTGGGATCTCTTGCTATTCATCAAACATGGCAGGCACAACTTCTCTTCAAGCTCTCTGCATCTGCTTTACCCTCACTCTGGAGAATTCCAAATAAATACTTGATGCAGCCTTTCACTTTATTCAGGTTGGTCATCAAACGTCATTTCTTCTGAGAAGTCTTCCTTGACCACCCTATCCAGAATAGCACTCTATCACCTATCCCTGCCTTATGTGTTCAGTGCCTTCCTCCCTCAATAATACCTAAGCTCCTCCAAGTTCCAGGTGTCCCTAGCACCAAGAATAATACTCAACACATAGCAGCACTCAAAAACTGTTGATTAAAAAAAAAACAAAAACTATTGATTAAATGAATGATCATATTTCACTAACAAGATTCAACTTTTGTCATTGACACAATGATACATTGGCATTGTTCTTAACACTGATATTCTGACTTTTAAAAAAAATTAAATATTCATATGTGAGAGAGACAAAAAAAAAAAAACCTGTTTAGAATGGAACTAGCATTTCTAGCATAGCTTATCTGATTACATTCTGATTCATTTAATTAACTCAGATCAAGGAAGTCAGGGAGAGAGTCACTCAGGAGGGGATGCTGGAACTGATACTTGAAGACTGACAGGTGCCATAAGGAAGGTGTATAAGCAAAGGCCCTGGGGCAGGCCAAGGCGTGGTCTGCTGGAGCAAACCACGTGATGGGGGGATGGGAGGAGCCATGCACCAAGGGAGAGCAAATGTAAAGTGCATTTCCCAATGCCTGGAATGTATTTACATAATCAGTAAATAGTGACTCATAGCTATTTTGTTAAAATGGGTCTGGAAAGTCTGATTGAGTACTTGTCATCTGACCAGAGCAGGGGCTCTGAAATTAAATTGCTTTGGTTCCTACTCTGGAATTGATGTTTTCTAGCTGTATGACCTTGGGAAAGTCACCTTCATTTGTTTATCTCTAAATAGGGAAAATATTAGTGCCTACTTCATAAGGTGGTTGTGAGGATGAAATGAGGAAAAAAAAGTCATTAGCAGAACAAATAGCTCTTAGTCTTTGCTCAGTAAGTGTTATCCTTTTCTTACCTCTTTGAACCATTCTGACTTACCATCAACTGCTTCTTAACATATGGCTCACAAGCCAGAAAATCAATTTTATTCTGCGTGCCAATCACCAAGCTTCTTATTCTGTAAAGAGAGTGTAGCATGAACAAAGACAGAGGCAAAAAAGTCATATCATTTGTTCATTTACCCAGTGAATATTTGAGTATCTGCTATGTCTTAGGAACTGTGCCAGTCTTTGTATATAAAGATAAATATGAAGGATTCTCCCCCTGAAGAAGTTTGCCACCTCTGTCTCACAAATTTCAAATTAATAGGTCGGCTATAATTATTATTATAATTAGATAATGCTAATCTTAATTTTGAACAAGTAAGTATGAGTAATATGATCAGCTTGGCTTTCTAGAAAATCACTCTTGCAACAGTTTGGAAGATGGATGAGAGTGAGGAAAGGTTAGAGTCAGGAAAATTTCTAAGAGAGTTATAGTGGTTCCGATGGGAAAGGTCCTTAGTGTATGAACCAGGGCACCAGATTGCACAGGGTGAGAAGTGGCTCGAGATCAATGTCTAGAAGTATTTATGAAACAAAATCAATGGCTTCCTAAATGGATGGACTGACAAGAAGGAAGAAATCTAGACTGACTTTCTGCTTCTGGACTGGGCCCCTAGGATGAACATTAGTGTTAATAACTAAGCTATAGAGAATAAGGGACAGGAAAAATAAAGGGGTCCTTAGGAACATTTGACTGCTACTTGAGTCTGGAGCTGGGAACTTTGTTTTAGTGTCCTCTTGCATGCATTTTATAATTGATAGTTAGGGTGTTGGTGATATTACCCAGCAGAAGAGTGTGTAAGGGGGAAAAGGCCAAACAACAGGACCCCGGGAAACACATTTGAAGGGCAAACAGAAGGGGCAGTAATTAAACCAGATGGAAAGGCCTGAGCCCCTACTCTCTTCTCCACTTTGTGGAACCAAGGCAGGGATGGCACATTTTTGTTGCGTACAACTCAAAGGAAGCTATATTTTGCCCAGGAAGAGTTATCAAAGAGATGATGGCTAGGACCTTTCCATTCTCTTTGTAGGAGACATTCATATCGTCATGAGGCTTGTACAACTGATTAAGGTTTCTGGGTTTTACGGGCCTTCATAGATAGAATCATCCCATTGTTTAGGTGCACACCTCCCGAAAACCTGAGAACCACAGAGCTCTCCGTTCAGTCATGCACATCCCTGTCCTGAACAAGCTTAACTCAACCCCAAATGCAGTGTATTCCACACTTACCAAACCAGGCAGCTTTACAATGCACTCACATGCAGACACATGCAAACACACACATTTACACAGACTCACATAGATCTTTAAAATCTAATAAATAATAATTGCATGTAAAATGGTTTGGGTAATTGTCCAGCCCCCACCCCCAACCCATCCAACATGGATTCTAAGAAGTCTTCACAACCCTAGTTTACTACCGAGGATATAACCCCTTGGAAAGACTGCACCTCCCTGTAGAATCTCATATTATGCCTGTTCATTTAAGGACTTCATAAGTTAATTGTAAAATTTTTAACTTTTACATATACATAACTCAGGTTTTAGAAGTGGTAGAAAGATCAGTAAATGGAAAATGTTCAAACCCAATTATTGTTCACAGTCTATCCTTTTCTCCACAGTAGGGACAGTGCCTGAGCACTTTCCTCCAGGAATATGGCTGCAGTGTCCTGGAGGCTTCAAGAGTGAATATGCATTCTCTTTACAGCAGGGAAGGCCCAGCAGAGGAAGCTCTTCCCTCTCCATGGCCCCTCTCTCTCTTGCTCCTCAGGTCCGCTGGAGCACGTGCACCTGTCTCTTCCCTTTGTCACCACAAAGAACAAAGAGGTCAACGCAACTGCTGTGCTGTGGCCCAGCCAAGTGGGCACCCTGACTTATGTGTGGTGGTATGGAAACAACACTGAGGTGGGTCTGCCTTCTGCACGGGGTCTACTTGCAGAAGCCAAACTCACACTGGCTGAAGCAAAAAAGGGAATGAAATGGCATATGAACTCAAGAGTCTAGGGGCACTCCTACCTTCAGGGACACCAGGCCCTCGGAGCTCAAATATGTCATCAGTGGGTTCTCTCTCTTCCTCTCTCTTTCTGTCTCTCTCTGTCTCTTTCTCCCCACTTCACTTCCTACATCTTATCTTTGACTTCCTCTACATTCCCTTTCCTCTCCAGTTGGACTTTGCAATGACCCTTAGCAGCCCAAACTTAGCAGAGAAATAAAATGCCGTTTTCCAAGCAGTTCTAACAGAAGTCCCAGGATTGTGGGCCAGCCCGGTGGCGCACTGCTACAGTGCGCCGCTTGGGAGCACGGTGGCGCTCCCGCCGAGGGTTCGGATCCCACATACAGACCGGTTCCCGCTCACTGGCTGAGCGAGGTGCGGGCGCAACACCGAGGGTTACAATCCCGTTGCTGGTCCCGGTCCGGTACGGGCACGACACTGAGGGTTGCGATCCGTTGCCGGACACGAAAAAAGACAAAAAAAAGGGAAAAAAAAAAAAAAAGAAGTCACAGGATTGAGTCTCATTGACCAGGCCTTGATCGTGGTGCTGGGGTGGACAAGGAGGTGTTGAAGTCAGCCCCCTTAGACCCACATGAGCAGAGAAGGGAGGAAGTAGTTACCAATAGGAAAGAGGTAAATGGATACTCAGGAAAAAGCAACAGATTTCCATTACAACCCCCCTCTCAAATGGCCTCCTCAACCTACATTGCAAATAGCTATTTCTTTAGATCAGCTTTACCTTTTATGCTTTCCCCAAATGTTCCCTGTGCTCAAAAGTCAGCAGCAACTTTGAAACCAGCAGAGACCTTAAACCTCATTTCCTTTAAGTCCTTCATTTTGCAGATGAAAAAATGAGGCTGAGGCAGTTGAGGTGGCTTGTTCCCGTCTCTTCCAGGTAGAGCCCAAACCCAAGGCCTTCTGACACCTACATTAATTTTTCTTTCCTCCACAACAGGCTGCATGGTCTATTGCCATTCTGAACTATTTTCATTCTCAGAAATTGAAATGCTTCCAAATGCAATCTAGGTAGTAGAGCTGAGGCCCCAGAGCATCTCTCTAAAGGGCACGGGATAAACTGCCCTGGACTGGAAAGCTCTGTCTCTTCCAGCGGAGTTGCTTTCACTTAGTGACTTTGCTCTTCAAGTACAATGCATCGTACTTTAATGAAAACATTTTTCTACTCTAGAGCTGAAATTTGGCTACAGCTGGAAATACAATTTTGCACAGGCCCCGGGAGGAAACCTCCCCTGAACCTGGACCTGCTACAAGCCTGACAGTGGAAAGAACCTTTAACCTCTACTGCTAACACAACTAAGCTGAAAAGAAGATCTTTTTTATTTTGTCTGAAACTATGCATGTCCAGTTGGCCCGTATTGGGCCCACTACCCACAGTGGAAGAAGTGAAAGCTATATTATTTGTCTAAAAGCTAGGACTAGAAGGTGAAAGTACCAAGCAACTTTCTTCTGTGCATCCTGTTTTTTGTTGTTGTTTTTTTCCCCTTTAAAAGTAAACCAAATTCTCAACAGACCCTAGTGAGACTTTTCTGCTGGGCTTTAGTCTTCCCTCTTCCATACGGGGTATTAAATGAATTCTGATTTTTAAATTAATTAAGAAAAGACGGGAAAGAAATGCTTGCTAGGAGTGAGTTGAGGGAGGCTAGTAATTTTTCCCTCTAGGACCCCAGTCTTCGATTGTATTACAGGCACCACTCCAAATCTTTTTTTTTTTTTTTTTTTTTTTTTCCTTTTGAGTCCTCAAACCACCATCCAATTAGTGCTTGTTTCCATAGCAGCTACTTCCAGCAACCTGCCGAAAGGTTTTCTCCAAGGAAGCCAGCACACAAGTCCACTTCTGTCTAACTAGTGTGCAGCTTTGGTGTTGAGAATTGCTGTGCTCCATTGTAATTCTACATAGATTGTACACCTGGAGATGAACACCTGGCAGCTTATAGATTTTCAGTAAATGCTGCTTAAACCTAGATTCCTATGAACCTCCTGTTCTCATTTGATTTGAGTGTTTCTAGGGATCTGCTTGATGTGGGTAGGTTATGAACATAGAGAGGCCTATATCCCACCAGCAAGCAAGAACTATTGATTTCCCTACCCCTGAATCAGGACAATACCAGGAGAGAGGTGTCAAATTCACAAGGAATGGGCAGAGTCGCTTGGGGTCACTGCTTTAGTAGCCTCCTTTCTGGCCTGGACTGGAGCCGAGGAGGAGGCGTAGCAGATGGACGCAGTTCCATTGTGCCGCACCAGGAAGATCCTGTGCTGAGTTAAACCACTTGTTGACGGCTCCAAGCTAGTGACTGTCTCAACTCTAACTGAACAGCTTTCTCATCACTCTGTGCCCTTGCTTTAGCCTTTGATCACCTTGGAGGGAAGCATATCTTTCAAGTTTACTTCGGAAGGAATGAATACCATCACAGTGCAGGTCTCAGCTGGGAGTGCCATCCTGCAAGACACGAAGACCATCGCTGTGTATGGTGAGTGCTTGCCTTTGCTCACTCATCCCTGCCCTTGTGCTCAGATGAGGTTGTCTGGTTCCCTTGAAGCCTGGACCCTCCAGGCTTATGACCTTCACCTAGAGAAGAGAGTGGAGGCCAGTAGTTGAGAAAGAGTTGAGGCAAGTCTGTCTCCTCCTTTAGGGGAATGGGATTCATTAGCAAAACAGTGATCACAGGACCCAGAAAGGGTTTGTTTTGCTTTCTTAATGTCACTCTGGTGCCTGTAGAGTGACTATTCACTCACTCTAGCTAGGGTACAGTGGGTTTCATGATGCATAAGCCTAACTCATTTCTCTTAGAATTTCAGTGCTATTTGAATAGCTAAAATCAGTCATAAAAGAAAATGGCTAATGTTGAGGCTTTTTTAAAAAGTTCAACTTTAAAATTTGGATTATTGAGAGAAATCTCCCATTGTCCAAATACTTTAAAAATCTCTTCCGCAAATCTGCATCATTAAAAAAAAGAGAGAAAGAAATGGAAAAGAGAGAAAGAAAACCTCTGTTAGATTAAAAGAAATGGAAGGGTCATGACAACCAGATGTCACGCACCATCATAGACTAGATATTAGTTTTAACAAATGGCTCTACAGAACAACTTTGTTATCACTTGGGGAAATTGAATATGATCAGAGTACTAAATGAAATGAAAATTTACTGAAATGGGAAGGTGGAATCAGTGACTGAAAATGGGAGATAGGAAACAGTTTTTGGGTTCATCGCATTTTGGTAATTTTTATTTTTCTACATAGAAAGGTAGTCAGATGGATGTGCACTAAGTGTTACTAGTGGACGGTAAAAATGTAAACATTTATTGTTAATATGGAAGCAGTACAGATGCATCATGGAAAATTAAAATTTGAAAGAAAAAAATTTAAAATTAGTCAAGAAAAATGAGTGTTGTGCAGAGACCAAGAGAGAAAAGGAAGGAAGAAGAGGGATGAGAGAGAAGGAGAGAGAGACAGAGACAGAGACGGAGACCGGCCTGTGGTCCAAATAACACCAATTGCCCCAGTTCTAGAATTTATTGATACTGACAAGACAATTTAGGACTAGATTTTCCTGTGGGGAGTCGGTTTCTGTTTTTCGTTTCTCCTCTTGCCAACTTAACCATCAAAATCAGAAAATTATTTGTAAGCATCTTTTTTTTTTTTTTCCTTTTTGTCTTTTTTCGTGTCCGGCAACGGATCGCAACCCTCAGTGTTGCGCCCGTACCGGACCGGGACTGGCAACGGGATCACAACCCTCGGTGTTG
>NW_007726237.1:162825-183583 GCF_000696425.1 Galeopterus variegatus
ACATAAATATTATAGTGTAATCATTTTACTGATTTTGTATAAAGGTCGAGTATGGGAGTATTTCCTTGCAATGCATTTCTTTTTTTTTTTTTTTTTTCCTTTTTGTCTTTTTTCGTGTCCGGCAACGGATCGCAACCCTCAGTGTCGCGCCCGTACCGGACCAGGACCGGCAACAGGATCGCAACCCTTGTTGTTGCCCCCGCTCCTCGCTCAGCCAGTGAGCCGCCGGTCTGCACGTGGGATCCGAACCCTCGGCGGGAGCGCCGCCGCGCTTCCCAAGCGGCGCACTGTAGCAGTGCGCCACCGGGCCGGCCCTGTAAGCATCTTTGAACATGTCTGAGGACCAAAAGGCCTTAAGTGCACTATTCCTTTCGAGGCTGGATGTTAGATCTCATACATTTTCCTCTCTCCCTTTCTCCTGAAGAGGCTTGATCAGCCCAAACAGTACAGAGGAAGTAAAGCAGGGCTGTGATTTTCCTAGTAAATTCCAGCAGTGAGTGGCCTCCCAGAGGGCCAGGTGGCCAAACAGTAGCTGTGTATAATGGGAGAGACCTTTTACTCCTTTCCTTCTCCATCTCCTTCTTTGTTCTGGAAATGCATTGAATCTTCATGAAAACCCACTATAAGGTAGGTTATACTATTATCCCCATTTTTTCAGAGAGGTAAATAGCTTGCCCCTGCTAGTAAGTGGTGGAGCTGGGCTTCCAACCAGCCCATCCAGACCC
This sequence comes from Galeopterus variegatus, assembly GCF_000696425.1. NCBI lineage: Eukaryota > Metazoa > Chordata > Mammalia > Dermoptera > Cynocephalidae > Galeopterus > Galeopterus variegatus. Next base: position 163,551 of record NW_007726237.1, read on the forward strand.
AGGGCGCATGCTTGGAAATTACCCTGCTTAATTGACTCTCATTTCTTTTTCACTGGATGCTCTTTTTCCTTTCCCTGTCCTGGATGTCACAGATCATAGCCCAACAGATGTCCTCTTGGTAAAGTGTCTTGGCGACCTCTTCCTTGGAATCACAGAGAGAATCTTAAATCTGGAATGTCTTTGGGCTTATCTGGTCCAGCCCTTAATTTTACAGATAGGAAATCCTGGCCCAGTCCTGGGGAATTACTGGCTTAGAGTCATTCTTCTGTTTAGTGACAGATCTAACCATAAAAATGGTGGTGATAGTAATTAACATTGATAAACTCCTTCCTAACCACCAGCATCTGTTCTAAGTGCTTGAGGTATGTGATCTGTTTTGTTAAATCCTCTGAACAGACTTAAGAGAAATAGTCTGTAATTACCACTGGATTGCCGATGAGAAAACATGAGAGAAGTTCAATAAACAAACATACTAAGAATTCTGAATCCAGAGGGGATGTTTCTAAGCATCTTCCACCCCCTTGAAATGTTCATCCTCTTTCTACAGTTTCTTTAAAGTCATCATCCAAGGATGGATCACTCCTTATAAAATGGATTATCACCTGCCTCTTCATTAAAAGCTTGGGCAGGAGAAGTGGTCTGCCTCCTTTCACCAAATTCCTGAGCCATCAACCATCCTTAATTTGTCTTCAGGCAGATAGTTGTCCAAAGTTTATATACATGATTAGAAAGTTTTAATGAGAAGTGTGACTCATTAAAGAAAAATCACACCAGAGTTAAACAGGCAAGCCTGAACTCAATTGAAGCAAAAGGCAGAAGGATTTTTAAACACTGGGGTTAACTAGTGGGAAAGCACTGGAGGACCTTAGGGAGTGTGTGGGGTTATCAGTGTGATTAGACCATTTGTATTAGTTAATTGCCATTTACAGAAGTTAGTCTCCTGCCCTCCCACAGAGACTGAGAGAGGGAGGTGCTATCTTTCTTCCTGATTACATTTCAAAGGAATGGCTCCCAGGTCCTTGAGAAAACTATTCCTGTGATGTAGGAGATTTACTTCTCAAAGGGACAGAGAAGAATTTACAGTTGCAAGTTTTCTAGAGTAAATGCTCTACACAAAGGGAGGCCAGGGGACTATAGTCAGGAAGAAACCTGCCTAAAGGTTGTCAGACTGAGGGGGAGGTAAAGGCCATCACGATCAGACTGAAAGAGGCATGTATTTGAGAAGCTGACAGAGGAAGGTTTGTCTACAAAAGTTACACATTAGGCTGGAAGAAAGAATTCTACTGTTCAGTGTTTCCCCTAATTTGCTCCAGGGCACAGGTTTGCTTTTAAGTTAAAAAAAAAAAAGTACATGTGTAGAAGTCATCTTTCTCAATAGCTGCAAAAATATATGCATCACCTATATAGAGATAGATATATACCTAGATATATATATTGTCGTTGTTTACCTTTTTCAGTCCTCCCACATGCACCCCCTGCTTGTTGGATAAACTTAAGTATAACACTTCTCTGCCACGCTCCCTCCCTGCCATGCTATTTAATATACTAAGGAGCTATGGAAGGACTGCATTATTCTTCTCATTTGTGTCTTTTTACTGAGATAAACATCTTCCCTTGCAGTTGAAATCTTCACAGCTTGGTAAGAGGTGCAGAAAAAGAATGACTTAAACTTTTATCTTTGGAAAGAAACGTTAGGACTCACTGGGTGATTCTTCCGGTGCTGCCATTTGACCCACTGCTAATTAATAAGCATTTCATTATTCTCCATCATAATTGAATCAGTGATATTCACATAGGTGACCAGTGACTCATAAAATAGTCAAACCCTGAAAAATATGCCTTTGGAATAGGTTAACAGCCATAAATACACACCTTACATTGTAAGACTCTTCAAAGCATGTGTTTGATAACTCGTTCGCTTCGTTAGGAAATGTACAAGTGGCTTTTGTGCTTCCCGCATGTGTAATTGGCATCGCCAATGTCACTGAGCCCCTCTGAAACACAAGGACATGCTTTAAGCAAGAAATGTTTATTGAATAAGCAAATGCATAAGTTACAGAGAACCTCCATTGGAACTTAAGCATTCAGTTTTTCAACAAACATTCATTCATTAAATGATTCATAGATAGTAATTGAAAACCTGTTATGTGCCGGGCACTGTCCCAAGGGCCAGGAAGATAGAGCTGGCATCCTCATTGAGCTTATATTCCAGTTTAGGAGACAAATAACAAAAAAAATAATAATTTAAATAGCAATAAGTATGAAGAAGACAATGGGGTCCAGCAGCCGAGGGTGCATGGGGTGGTGGAAGGGAGGCTGAGGCTGTGTGGTTGGAAAGGCCTCCTCAAGGAGAGACTGAAGGATGTGATCTGGGGAAGGGCTGTGACCTGGTAGGGAAGGAGCCTGGCATGATTGAGGAACACGGAAAGGACAGGGGTCTGGAGCACTATGAGAACAGCGAAGCCCACCAGGACAAGAAGGAGAGGACGTCCCCACCGGTTGTGAGGGGCCAGGAAGGCCGTGGTAGGAATCTGAATTTTATTCTAAATGCAAGATGGAGCTACTAGCAGGTTTTATGGGAATAGTATTATCTGAGTATACCATGTGCCAAACACGGTGCTGGTTTAGGGGATGCGGAGGCCATGAGAATGTACCTCGCAGGCCTCCAAACTCAGGCAGCGCAATTGACCAAGACCCCCAGCGCTGTGCTCTGAAACCCATCTCTCTGCTAGAGCCAAGACCATGCCTTGTAGGGTCTGGTCCCAGCCAGTGATGGAGTGTGGCCAGGATGCTAAGGCTGACCTGCCCCTGGGACACAGGACTCCCCGACAGTCTTGTGGAAGTTTCCTCAGACTGCAGAACAGCCACTCCACTCCTTCCCAGTCTCTCACTGGCCTCTGAGTTCTCCAGGCCTCCTCTGCTTCCTCCCCACCTTCTCTCAGCCCCTTTCCCTTACACAATCCTTGCTTGTGAAATCACAAGCGTGCACAAAAACCCTTGAGAACCCAGACTAACTTAGGGGCTACAGAGACAACAAACAGAAACCCTGAATTCAGGACCTTAAAATTCCATTAAATGAAATAAAAGACAGCAATAGAAAGCAAACAAAAGATAGCAATAGAATGATTGCAGTCATAATTACAAATATGTAATCATATAATAATAATTATTATACAATTATATAATAGCAATAAAACTATGTACAAAACACAGTGCTGTGTAAAAAACATGATGGGCGAGAATAGTCAGTCAGGGAATGCTTGAATTAGAACTTGACTATTTTGCACATAGAAAGGGGAGAATGGGGCATTCTAGACAGAGGACCAGTGTGTGCAAAGGCCCAGAGTCATAAGCCTGCCATGCTTCCAGGGCCCTGCAGATCATTTAGTGTCCAGGAGTTCAGAATCCACAGAGAATAATAGGCAAAGGCTACACAGCTAGGCATGGGCCAGAGCCCAGGGCTCTGGCTTGGCACATAAGGAGCTAGTGAGATAACAGGGACAGAGGAGTGAATTCGCCTTCTAGAAGGATCTCTGTGGTGAGTGTGAAGGAAGCCACCCTCTGTTACAGCTTTGCATAAAACATAAAGTTTAACAGACTACTTGACGGAACTATTTGGCTTAAAGTAACCCACCTACTATTGTATCCCCAGAGGAATTCCAATCTCTTCGCTTGTCCTTTTCTCCAAACCTGGATGACTACAACCCGGACATCCCTGAGTGGAGGAGGGACATCAGCCGAGTCATCAAAAAGTCCCTGGTGGAAGTGAGTGCCAACAGTTCTTGCTCTTGCATGGACACATTTTCTCTCTGTCCTTGAAGAACTTCATTTTTTCCTATCATTTCACTGCACAAGGGAAAGTGAAATGACAGGAAAGAGCTGGATCCCAGGGGAAGTCGAGCTGATCTTAGAGTCATTAGGTAACAAGTTAAAAATCAGGTTCTGGAGTCAGCTCATCCAGGTTTGAATCTTGATTTTGTGGTTTCCCAGCCACACCACTCTACTGGAATACTGGGGTTAAGAAGGGGTATCTTCATGTGCCTCTGGGTATATGCCACCTCATGGCCCTCGGTGTCCATGAAATTATTGGTTAAACATTATCGGCACTAGGAGGCACAACACTAGACTAGCTAGAATAGGCCTTACTAGAATAGGCTTTTCTGCCCTTGGAACAGTCTGTCCCTAGTGTGACAACTGGTTTCTCTCCTCTGCTGTCCAAAAGAGATGACTTACCCTCTTTAATAAATCCACTTCCCACATCCTTCAGTCTGCAGTATTTTAGGGACCCATATCCCCATAGGTCTCCCAGGCAGCTGTCCATATCCCCCAGGTAATTTATCAACCAGGCATTAGGTCAGCAATGACCAGCCTTCCAGGATGATTTCTCCTTACATTTATTTTCTAGGGATCAGATGCCCTGGGCCTCCACCTTTCCAACAGCTGTTCAGTAGGCTAGAAACTACTGCTCATCAATATTTCTAGGCTGCTACATAATCAGCTAAATGCAGAATAAACAGGTTGGCTCAATATCCTTCAGGACAGGGGTGTGGTGGTATGGAGGTGTTAATACCTTCCAGTTTCCAAGGCTCCCTAGTTACCCATTCCTAAGATGCAGCTAACCCAGCCCCTGGTTTCCAGCATCCCATCCAGGCTTTGAGAACAGTAATTGCGCTTGGTCACTTTCTTAAGTCCTAAGGGATCACATCGCCAAGTGTATCCTAATAAGCCCTACAAGAGCTACAATGTAGAGTCAGTTTATTTGCAGTTTTCTTCTTATCCATTATGTGATGGAATTTAGTATAAAATTATTTGCCTTTACATAATCAAATTAGCTATTGCCATTGACATTTCACAATGAAATCTTTAACTGAATATCATTCCATAAACCTTTTTGCATATAATGAACATAGTTCAGATATAATATCTGAGTTTGCAATCTATTAGGGGCATAAAACAGTATGGGGACAAATGTAATAGGAGCTGGCATGTGGTAAGTGTCAGGAGAAGAGAAGCATAAGCACTGCTTACCTGCACAGGCTTCAGTCAGACCAAACTTCATAAGCATCACCAATCACTTCCTAGATGACCTTGAGCCACTATTTAACCTTCCTACGGCTATCATCCTTCCTTGGGTGGAAATAGAGATGCACTGCCCAGTTCCCCATTCAGGAGTAGACTTGTTGTCTTGGCTGCTGAGAGAGATATGGGTAGAGGCTTCCAGGTGATGTCACATTCCAGAGTGGCTCATGACTGATGATGGACTGCTGCAGTAGTATAAAGTTCTGGCCATTTCAGCCCAACTTAAACCAATTCCGAGTGGCAATACTAACTCCCCAAAGAGAGAGAGACAGTCTCTTGGGGCTGTCATTGTGCCTACATTGAAGTACAGTTTCTTACCCCACCCAGGCCTGATTCCTTCCCTTGACACCCATAGGTGTTGGCCTTAAGAGTACTTCTTAATAAACACCCTGCATACTAAACTCAGAGTAAGCTTCCTGAAGACCCCAGCCTGTGATATGTCTTCACCTGAAAAGTGAAGCTTAATAATACTTGCTTCAAATTGTTGTGGGGGTTACATAAAATAATATCACTACATTATTTAGCACAATGCCAGACGCGTGATAAGAAACCAATACATGGAATTTCTTGCTACTTCCAAAGAGACAACAATGTGGAGTTCAGAAACAAAGCAATCACCTAATTGGGAAAAAAAAATGAAAAATGTACTGAAATAAGTAGGCTTTAAGACAATTCGTGAAGGATAAGTAGGGTTCTAGCAGCAAATGTAGAGGAAAGACATTCTGGAGAGATGGAGTGCACAAAAACATTAGCAGAAAAAGGCTAGAATATTAAGAAATTGTACATCTTCCATTTGGCTATAAGAGGCCTGTGTGAGTTGTGGGTAATTAGTTTGGAAAGGAAGGGCAGTACCATATTGCAGAAGGTCTTGAATATGTACTTAATCCAGTTAGCAATGGGAATTATTGCAAGCATTTTGTACAGGGGAACATGATCTGAGTTGGACTGTAGGGAGGTAAACCTGAAATGGCAGCCTGGAAATGCAAAACTTGAGGGGAGAGCACATAAAGGCTGAATTGAGATATTAACAGTGGGTATGTAAGCAAGAAGGAACCAATAGTATCATTAGTGTGAAAATTGGCTTGGGGACGTCTCACAAAATGACTAGCTATGACAGGGGAAGGAGAATGTAATGGCTTTAAGCTAGGATATCTGGAAAAGGAATGCTTCGAGTCACCTAAATACAGAATGAAGATTTGGGGAGCGAAAATGAGAAGTTATTTTTTTGACATGTGTTTTGGAAGTTTTAGCGAAACAGCCAAATGGAGTCCTGACCAGCCACTGGAGAGAAAAGCTGGGATTACAGCTACTGATTCTAGAACCATCTATAGAGAGGCCTGCAGGGAAACCTTGGGATAGAAGCTCAAGAGAGAGCAGATGAACTAAGACAAAGGAGAGGTCCTTGAGTGATATCTATAATTGAAACAGAAGAGTTAACATGGCCAAGTGAAGGGCTTCAGGAAACAGGGGTGGTCAACAGGTCCTGACATCACAAAGAAGTCAACAGGTGTCTCCCGAGGGCTGGATATGGGGAGTCCTATTAATTTAGGTGATTCAGATGTGGCTGGTTGCGTGGAAGAGTAACTCCAGCGGAGTGATGAAGAAGGAAGCTAGTTAGAAAGGGCGAAGGCATGAGGGGCAGAGGATATAGGTTAGTAAGTGGGCATGATCCGCTTTCTGGAGATGCCCTCCAGAAAGAAGAGCTAACGTTTTTATATTCAGGCACTACTATAAACGTTTCATGCATAACTAAGTCATTTAGTTCTCAAAAGTACCCATTAACAAGGCAGGTAGTTCTATTATCTCTGTTTCCTATTTAAGGGAATGTAGGCACAGGGAGGTTAAGCAACATGCTTAAAAGGTCTCACAGAGGTGGATCTGGGATAAAAGCTCAGAGAGTCTGACTCTGGTGCCTGCTCTTGTAGCCCAGTGCTGCCTCTCACATACCTTCCTGCCTGGTGCACCCAGGCCCCCCATGCCCTTGCATCTTCTGCCCCCATGACAATGCCTTGTCCCTTCCTCTCATTCTTTCCCCGTGGGACTTACGTGAGCCTCTGTGTCTCTCCCTCAGGCTACAGGGGTTCCTGGTCAGCACATCTTAGTGGCAGTGCTCCCTGGTTTACCCACCGCTGCTGAGCTCTTTGTCTTACCCTATCAGGATCCCACAGGAGAAAACAAAAGGTCAGCTGAGGATCTGGAGCAGGTGAGTCCCCTAGGCGACATTTTCAGCTTCTCCCTGCAGTTCGAGTCACTCCCGCTGCTGGTCTGACTACCACAGCAGCAGCTCTGAGGGATCTCAGGGGAATCCGGGCATGAGAGTGAGGAACCAACTGTTTGTGGAGTCTTGGGCTCTCTGGTTCTCCATTTCTCATCCATAAACTGGTGATCCTAACTGCAGCTTCACCATAAAACACACACAGAAGTGTATATTGTAGGGAATGGCTACATTATTCACACTGTGGAATACTCTACAGTGTTTATGATGAATGAGGTAAATCTGTGTGTACTGACATGAAAAACTGTCCAAGATATTAAGCGGAAAAAAGCAAGCAGCTGTACAATACACAGACGATGAATTCATTTATCTCTACTTATTTTCATCACAAGAGTATCATGAGAATCAAATGACATGATATGCATATCTTTTCTAAAAGGTACAGCTTTTATCATCACTGTGCAAAGATGACCTGATTTGTGATTATGATAAATGAGTAATATTGGCTTTAGAGCACGTCTTCGGGAGTGGGGAGGTATGACAGGGGGGCATATTCTCCTCATCTCCACCACCTTCGGGAGCATTATAGTGTGTGTGTTGTGTTGTGTGTGTTGTGTGTGTTGTGTGTGTGTGTTGTGTGTGTGTGTGCGTGTTATTTCTCTCTCCCTCCTGCCCGCTTTGGTCTTTTTTTTCTTTCTCCTCCTTTTAAATTCACTGTCTCTGTAGTGAGGATTGTTACGTTCTTCTTCATCCATTTAGTGAAAATCACTGGACTTGGTTTGTGTGCCCTTTTAGAAACCAAATGATTTCAGTTTCTCAATTCTTCCAGGAGGGTAGATTAAAAATACAATTCCTCTTGGCCACTAAATACATATTAGCTTTTCACCCTCCAGTATCTGGAGCTTTTTAATTTATTTTGAATAAACCTATAATCTAGTCCTATGATCTCTAGGCTTCCAAGATGGCTTGAGAACCTCTTTTAACAACCTTATTAACGACGACCCCCAATTACAGCGTGGCCCACCTCCAAGCACACACTCTGCCTTCCACTGCTGCTTTCTCACTCGGCAGAAGACTCACTTCTGTACTATTCTCCATGTGCAGGTAGTGAAGACCAGAGCTGTCATGGAAAGCCCTGTTGAACCCCATTTCCTAGTGAAGTGCAGTTGAAGGGCAGCAGCGGGTAACTTCTCAGATTTCCATCTGATCTTGACCCTCCCCTGCCCTCAGCTTCCCATTATATTCTAAATCATTATCTACACTCCAATTTAGTGGGAGAAAGAACGCTGAAGTACGGTTAAAATCTAGAGGGGACATTGATCCCTATCCAAGACCTTTAGGTATCAACATTCGCAGATCTTGCTACTCTGGAAATGTTGTGGTTTTCCATGAAGTCCACATTATGATCTTTTCAAGCATGGAAGAGAGTCCAGATTTAGAGCCAGCTATTTTTCCAGGCACCACATTTTATTTCTTACACATTTTTCTCTAAAGGTATAATATTTCTTAGATGATTTCTTGAGGGTGAATGTTATTTTTTACACTTCACTTTTCTCTAAAGGTATAATATTTCGTAGATGATTACTTGAGGGGGTTGTTTTGTGAAACTTCATATACTTATGTAGGATTGTATCTTGCTTTGACTGTTTCCTCTGGGTTTTTTGTTTCCCTCTATTTTCTCTCTCTTCTGGGTGCTTCCATCAAAGTCATTCTCAGAGAGCTGAGTGATGGTCCCCAAGACTGGCTGTATCAGTCATTGATGAACCATTTAATCAGAGATCTGAAAGCAGCTGGCTTACATGAAGGCTCAGTGACTTAGCATTAGACATACATGTAGGGAGTACAGCCATTTTAGTAGAAAGATCATAGGTTTAGAGAAATGTAAACCAGATTTCTAGTTTCAAGTCTGATATTCATTGCGTCTAGCTTACAGATGAGGAAAGTGAGCATTAGAAAAGATAAATCATTTAGCCTAAGTCACACCCATCTCATAAGAGGATTAAAGAAATGACACTATAATGTTCTTTATCTATAGTAGATGTTCAGTAAATGGTAAATAAATAATGGTTACATTTATGGTCATTTTATGATAGGAAGAGGAGATGTGGAAAATGCAAATAAAATTTAGACCTATTAAATACATTGGTATAGTCAAGAACATGTATTGAAAGAGAGGATGGTAGGAGTAAGGAAAAAAAGATTAATGAATGGAATTACATTAAATGGAGAAGAAAATTAGGACAATAAGAAAAGGAAAGAAGGTATATGAATGACATGAGCTGAGGTTAAGTTATGCAGATTTATATTAAAGGAAAATAAAGTACCAAGCTAGAGATTGTAACTCTGTTTAAGGAAGTTGCCAGCGCATCAACCTATTCCAGGACTTCAACCAAAGTAAACACAGTGACCACACAAATGCCAGGCAAAGCATGGGAGAAATTAGTGTGGTTATGGAGAACATTATCACCCTGACTGAAAATTGCAGTGATGAGATCAACGCATAAAACCAAGGCATACATCAAGCCTCTGTGGAACAGGGGCTGTGCACAGGAAACTTGTACTTTTCAATCTAAGAGGGGTCCTTTAATCCTTCTCTTTGACTCAGTCACTTAAAGAACTTTACGGACCCATTTAATTGGGAAGACCAGAGACACAGTTCAGGCAAAGAAGAATTCAGAGCCACTGTTATGGTTTGAATGTATCCCCCAAAAGTTCACATTTTGGAAACTCGATTGTCATTATAGTGGTATTGAGAGCTGGGGCCTTTGGAAGGTGACTGGGTTATGAGGGCTTCCCCCTCATGAATGGATTAAAGCTGTTATCTTGGGAGTGGGTTACTGGGCTCCTGGTAAAAGGATTAGTTTGGCCGTCATTTTCTCTCTGTCTCATGTTCTCTCACTCTCTTTTGCCCTTCTATCTACCCACCAAGGGATGACCCATCCCAGAGGTGGGCACCATGCCCCGGTACTTCTCATCCTCCAGAGCTGAATAAACTTCTTTTCTTTATAAATTACCCAGTCTGTGGTATTATGTTATAGCAATAAAAAACAGATTGACAGGTACTCAAAAGTGTCACAAAATTACTTCCCTCTTTCCCTCTATCTTCATCTATTTTCCTTGTAACAACATGGGAAGTTCACCGAGAATGAAGCCAATTCATAGAAAGGCAAGGATGGCCACAGAATCACCAACTTCTACTTAGCCAGTGTATCGATCCCATCCAAAAGATAGTGCCTCTCCTCTCCTAGCACCAGCAAAAGCCCCAGGTTTATAGATTTCCCTGGTCCGAGTTGGGTGAAGTGGGCATCTCTTAACCAGTCCCTGCAGTTGTCATGGAGATAGTGCTGTCAGTGACATCTCAGATGTTGTATACCCTTCCTAGATCAGGAAATTAGAGTTGCTCTTTCTGACCAGATGTACCTAGAGTAGAGAAGGACATGATTCCTCAAAGGAAAGTGTGGGGGAAGGAGAAGGGATTATGGGCTGGCAAAAGAAACCAACTTCCATTGTAATATATATGCAGAAATTTAAGATAATTGCAGAGCAAAACCAAACAACAGAAACGAACACCCTCCTTTGAAGCCTATACTTTGAATCTTTGGTGAAACTTGGGAAAGGCTGACCTTATCCCCTCTCTTTGTGCTCTAACCTCTGTCTCATAAAGATACAGGGCAGAACCTCTGTATCTTGCAAAGATACAGTACAGGGGAAGAACTGGGATTCTAGCCAGGTGGTCCCTGAAGAATGGGAGGGCCAGGCCCCAGCAAAGAGCTCTTGGCTCTGCTCCCTTAGCTTCCTCTGAGAGCATTCCCAAGGGAGCAGGGATGCTGGTCTGGATCCAGCTATCTTGTTGGTGAAATAAATTGAAAGTTCCTTACAGTGAGAAGTACTTGACCCTGTTATCAAGATGATGCAACCTGGGTTAATCAAGTGACCTCTGTCTGAGAGGGTTCCACCAGTCTTTATTAAAGATCTCCAGTGAGTGAGAAAATGTTCTCTTGCCCTTAGCTGGCTTCATCGGGTATCACATCTTGCTGTCCTGAGGCCAGCTGCTCAGGTAGGGAGCAAGCCCCGCCCCCGAGCATTGCACTCCCTTGCTTCTCTGAGTCCGCAGAAGTGAGTGGTTTTGTATTGGGCTCTCCTGGAGTGGGGAAAGACTACCATGCACTACCAAAATTGTTTGTCTTGCTGTGCTGGGGAGATAAGGAGTATAAGTGTGTTCTTTCAGAATCCTTAAAGGGCATGAGGATGTTTAAAAGGAACAAAAAAAAAAAACTGCAAAAAACACAACAATAAATTTCCTTCTTGTCTGTGTGTATTACCATATGCATTTGATAGAGACAGAACCCCAAATCCAAGGAAGAAAGGAAAGGCAGACCTGAAAATGGAACAGTCTATCAGCAGCATTTTGAGAAATTAAAGACCCATTATGAAATGTAATTTATAATCTCAGACTATTTTATATATATACCCACATAGTCTGCCCTGTCAGTCCAGATTTTTTAATGTGGAGAGTTGAATTATAAAAATACTCTGGAGTTCACAAGGAAAGTTACTGAAGTAGGGAAATTATAACTGACATTAGAATATGTAAGAGTTGGACCAAAAGGAATATGGCAGAGACAAAGAGAAGCTTGAAGCTGGTGATGGGGAGTACAAGGGAGAGAAGTGTCTATGGTCCATTTGTTTCTTCACGTATATTATTCGGAAACTTCCTATATACTTTAATCAAGCTGATACTTTTGTGCTAAGAAAGAATGGGATCAGGTGAGCTGGTGTTAACTAGCTAGAACTTAGTGTTTGGCTTCATTGATTTCTTATGATTTAATCCAGAAATCATGCTGTATGAGTTGGGAAAGAACTTCCTCTATTGAATACAAAAGGAAGATCCTCAACTGCTATTTGAAGGGACCTTAATAATGTGACAGGGTCAGGATTGACCCTCTGGGTCAGCTCCAACATCATCCTAGGCCTGGTTCTCTCTTAAACATGGCACCAGAATGCTATTTATGGTCAGTAGGGTTTGCATTCTTTCTGCCAGCTTCAAGGATAAGCATTAGTATTTTGACCCAGTGTGGCTTTGTCATTAATGAATTTGCCAAAGGCCATTTGGAGTCCATATTTTCACTTAGTACCATTTCTTTGGGTCACATGTTCTATAAATTTACCAACTTAAGTTACTCTTTTTTCATGTTTTAAGGATTGACACTTTCATTCTAATAATCTGAGAGTGTTTTCCCCTTTTGTTTTTATTAAAAATTATTTAGATATAGAATTCGTTCTTTGTGTGGCAAACATCACCATTGTTAACTAAATATTTCCAGACCACTGCCTTCTGGGTACAGAATAGGGTTGTACCCCTGAGTCTCTCCTGCTTGGGCAGAGCCCCAGGACTTATTTAGGCCAATGAGTTGGGAGTAGAAGTGATATGTGTCACTTGCAAGCTGAAGTGTTCAATTGCTAGTTGTAGAATTTTTAGAGCTCCTTTTCCCTCCAGTGGGTGAAGTGAAAGAAAGAAAAGTTTGAGATGGCTGCTCACCAGCCCGTTTCTCCATGTGCCCGCAGTGAATACGAGGTGTTTGCGGAAAAAAGCCCGTGTTAATTCCAACCCCCGGGAATTTAACACTGTTACTTCAGCCTACCTAGTTGATTCTGATTGCTATACTCAAACTTCATCTTTTGTGAAGATGATGACCAGGAGAATTGTTTTCCAATAAGTCCTACCTACGACATCTGACATTCTTTTGATGGTGGCTGTCCTGGTATTTGTATTGAGTCTTTGTTGTCCTATTAAGTGGTAGTTTAAATTAAGTGTGTGTTGGATTTGAATCATAGGTATATTCCACTAAATAGGCAGATACCAAGAATAGTATGTTATTTCTTTGAACATGATTGTTTATCTGAAGTAGAATAGAAAATGGAATGTACAGAAGAGCCGCAGAAGAAGGATGACCATTTAAAGGATACATGAAATTTGCTAAGACAACACACTTTTCACCAAACAGAAAAAAATAAATAAATTCATCCTGCTTCAGTTTCCCAGCAATCACATGCTATTTCACTTGAGTCCTTATCTGGCAAGTTTTCAGTTATTGTTCTTATTGAGGTGATTCCCATACTTTTATGCAGATTGTAGTTTATTCTACCCCTTTCATCACCAAACACCCTCCCAAACATTACCAATTATATTAGCTGGTGAACAGAATGTGACAGTCCTGAGGATAGTGTTAGGAATTGTGTATTCCTGTAATCCATATTGGTCTGCTGACATGGGGCTGGTGTTTTAATATGTGTGTTGCACAGATGAATGAGAGAAGGTGGCATAACTAATAAAAGTTGCATCGTTTCATATCCTAAACCCATTCAGACCTCTTTTCAAATATCTTTTGCTCTCCATTTTTTTGTCAACCGGTTCAAGGAAAATGTTTCTAATGGAAATACCCTATGATTAGGAGTCAAGCATTCTAGACTCTTCAAATATTAACTGAGTAAACAGGTATGTCCTTTAAGCTCTACGTTCCTTTCCATGAAGATACCAGCACTAACACACCTAAGATGCACTTTATTAGAAAGAAAAAAAATAGGAAGAAATAAGCAATTTACCAAAATATCCAATGCTTATATAATATGATATAAAATATACGTAACGACTCATGATCTGATGAAAACAATACAGAATAAACACTTCTGCAAGTGTCATGAACAGCATTTAAAATGTTGTCCAAATCTGTCAACAGTTTCATACTCATTTATCTGAGTAGAAAAGTACATGGTTATAATTGAGATTATTCTTGTTTGCAATGTAAATCTCATTTAGTTTTTTCTTGTGCATAATTTTTTTCCACAGAAAGCGTGTGTTTATTATTGAATGCTCTTTGATGCAAGTTAAATATATGAAACATACTTTCTGTTACCAGATTATTTTTGCATAGCCTGCTTAATTTTGTAAATGATACAGATAAAGCCAATGAAGCAATGTTATAAACCAAAACAAATCTGGGAAGTTAATTATTTTCACAAGAGACTCTCCTGGAGATTATAAATTAGAATTATGTTGTTCTGATGAACTCTATTTTCTGGTTTAGTTATTTATATCTTTCACTGGAGGAAAAAATATTCTCAGGGATAAGAAGTAAATACCACTTCACTTGGTTGAAAGAGGGAAGTCTTTCTCTTGCAAATACAAGTACATAGTTTTCTTGTGATTGTGTGATAGGTTCTGCCAGACAGTCCAATTCTTTAATAGCTTCTGCCAAGTCTTTCATATTTGAGTTAAAAAATATATATATATATATATTGTGTGTGTGCATGTGTGTGTGTGTGTGTGTGTGTGTGTGTATTTCATAGCCAAAACCTTCGTGGTAGCCCTCTACTAAAAATCCACTGTCAGGTTCCTATAAAGACCCTATCAACTGAATTATAAGCATAAGAAAAAAGAAACTTGTTAGAGAACAGAGCAAAACCATTTTATGCAGTCTGTGTTATAAATTTACTTCTATAAACATGGACCATTCTGAAAGATTCCCAGTGCTCAAGAAAAAAGGAGTAGCCTAGTATAGAGAATAAAGTTGTTTTCAACATAGTTTTACCACAATCTTGTCCTGCTTTGTTTGCCAAATGACAACATTTGATAGGCTGGGCTTGCACTGGATCCCAGGTGCTCAACCACTGGGTACTGATGGTCATTCCACATTCCTCTTGTTCAGGAAAGAAGTTCACCTGCAGGGCAGTTCAGTTCCATTACCAATCAGGGGCTTCTGCAAGGAACTCTCTGCTTCAAAACTAAGCCATCAGACCCTGCTTAATTAGTGAAGGGAGCAAAGGTGTTGTTTTGGTCACTTAGTGGAGAAAATGAAACTCAACAAATAGAAAAGGGCAAAGAAATTAAGAATTTAACTAGCAAAATGATGAGCAGAAAGCATTCAGTTAGACTCAACTAACATTCAGTCAAATATTAAATTGATGATTAGAATATTAAAAATAAGGAGACCAGATAAAAATAATAGGAGTGTTGTCATCCCTGATAGCTTTTCAGAAGTTTCTCAAAATTATAAACAAAACAGAACAAATTGAACTAGATTTTCTATTTTAAACAAATAAGCAGAGTTTTACCTTATCTATAAAACCTAACCTTATAATGCTTCTACCAAAATTAGGTTATTTACCCCATGCTTGGGGTTAAATATTACATAGTCCAGAATTCCATAGGTCTGTCCAGTATATGTGTGTCAGTCTGAGGAAAAGTTTAGCTAATATCCATAATCATGAAATAAGGATTAGCCAATTCATTACTTAAGTTTTGGCCATGCTTTGTTTGAACTGTATATTATTTTAGCAGAACTATATTTACCATTAACAAATGTTCATACAGTACCTGTTCTGCAAAAGCCACAGGGTATGGTTTGGAGAAGAGGAAGGAAGTAAAATAAATGTATATGAATCTCACCAGAATGTGTGAATTACATAATATCTACTCCTTTTAAATCCTCATACATAACTAATGTTTTCTCAAGGAACTGGAGGTAACAAAGGTAATACAGGATCACTTTATAAGAGTAGAGATTACTTGATTTATTAAAGGTTTTTCCTATTGCATAGCAATTAGGATGTAAAGTCTGGTCATGCTTAAAAAATAATTATATCTTCATATATTATAAATTAATATAATTATATTAAATTAATATAAAATTCATTTATCTAATGCATAGATATAATACGCAATAATGCAATGTCTTTTGGAAGCATAGTAAATATTTCTCAGCATATCTATTCATAGCCAGTGTGACAATTTTGGTGGCGCTAACTATGACACTTCTTCTTTCAGATATCAGAATTACTGATCCACAAGCTCAATCAAAACTCAGTGCACTTTGAACTGAAGCCTGGGGTCCAAGTCCTTGTCCATGCAGCTCACTTAACAGCAGGTTGGTTTCTGTGTCCTTGGGTTCTGGCTAGTAGTTCTGACAGAGGGAAATCCCAGTCTGTGTTCATCATCATAAGGCTAGATGGTGCCACTGCTAATCAGAAATCAGACATCAGTTGTTGGAAGTTCCCTTGTTTGGTGTTTCTGCCTTAAAGAGGAACTGGTTAGACAACATAATTAGGTGGACTTCCTTCTTAGTCCCTGGCAAAAACTGTGATCTCCTCACATGATGGTGTGCTCATCTAAACAGAAATTTGAAAATAATGTTAAATTGATAAATAACTTTTCTTAGGTCTTTCTTAAAAAACCTTATTTTCAAATCATTCATGTCATAAAGAATTTGCTTTCTTTAAGTTTTGGGATAATGTCATGCACTGGAAATAGCAGAGATGTAGGAGAGATGTACAGGACCGTAGTCAGGAACTGAACCTCGAATTGGTTGTGATCTTACAAATTACTTAATGACTTTGAGCTTCCATCTCTTCCCCTGTAATAGGTGAGGGGAAAAACCTCCTACTAAGGCTATGAAGAGGTTGCGATGATAATACAAGTAATCTCAAGCATTTAAAAATAGATATTATTGTGTTATATTATAATAAACTATATTAACAATATTTATCAAGTATTCATTTTAGCAGAGTACCTTGTTGGTGCTTCATGGAGTACAAAGGCCAGCGGGAAATAATCTTTGTCTTCAAAAAACTTATAATCTGGCTGTGGTATGGGAAAGTTTGGTAGTAGCAGTGGTGGTGGTGCCATGGGGTGGGAGAATGGTGGGGAAGGGGATTGCAATGAGTGAAGTACTTAAATGCTCATATAGAGGGGCAACAGCATATTTAAACCCTTGGACTTTATTTGTAGCCCCAGACTATTGGTTTTGATCTTGGCTCTATTACTCACTGTGTGGGACTGAAAAAGAGATTTAACTTCTGTGTGCCTCAAAGATGGTAATAGCACCTCTGTCAGTAGGATTATGTGAGGATTAAGTTAATTCAGGTCATAAATTTAGAATAGTACCTGGCACATGCTAAGCTATTATTTTTCTTTTTCCTTTTTTTTATTATTAAGTTACATAGGAAATTTAAAGCAGAGATGAACGTGTCCAGTCAGAATGATACAGGAATGTTTCATGGAGGACGTGGTCTTTGGGAAAAACCTCAAAGGATAGATAGGATTGAACTCAAGAGGTCATTCCAAGCACCAAAGTGCCAAGGAAGGAATACCTCTAGGGCTTTGGGGATGATGACTAAGTGAGGACAAAGAACAGCAGTTTCTAACTCTTTCTCCATTTTCCTAGAGATTCCTGGAGGTGCCCCTAGGTCTAGAGAAAGAACAAACAGGCTGGTGACTGACCTCTCTACCTCTTTGATTTTATCTTTTTTCTTTATCAGGATTTTACAGAAGAATTTGTTTACAAAAAATTCCACTGTTTTAAAGAAATATTTAAATGTCACTGTTCCTAAGTATGGGATATGGAGGTGGAGTGTGAAAACATGCCAGGGTGAGCCATTTGTGCTCACTTTAGTGGGCTCTAGGGAGCCATCAAGTCCTTTGAACAGAGGTGTGCTCAATTCAGAATGTCACTTGCAGAAGATGACTCAAGAGCAAGAAGGATTGAGCAGGGCTGCTATGCCATTCTGCAACCTGTCATCCTAACTCATTCATTGAACAGATTTATTCAGTGCCCGTCTACTCTGAGCTGAGCAATGTTCTCAGCATTGGGGATAGAGTCTCGCTTTCATAACGCTTCTGTGTCTGGGCAAAGGCAAGAAAGAAGCAAATCAACAAACACCAATTTTTGAATCATATTCTTATGAAAATGCTATGAAGAAAAGGCTGCCAACTTATCTCGGAGCATTTGGTGATCTTGATTGGCCATTTCCTGCCCAGAAGGTTGACCTTTGGTCTTTAGTGAATGGGGTGACACATGAAAGAGTCACACATGGCTGGTCATAACAGAGAATGATCAAAGTCTAGAAACAGGAATTGTAGTCATTCTCATAGCCAAACCACTGATAAATGTTGTCAGTTGGGTAGAAAGTAATTGTTTGAAATTGGTTTAAATAAATTCACTGATTTATTTAATCTAATCAAATGGTCAAGGCTGTTTAGGTGGCAGACTGAATCTCATCGTCCTCTTCCATGATAGATAAAACCATTTGGGATTAGAGGTTAAAGACAACGGTTCCTGATAGTCTGTACTGAACTCTGGGCTGGAAGGGATGTGCCCATCTAGTTAATCCTTCATGATGCAGAATTTGCTTTACAGCATACTCAGCTTCTGAATGAACACTATCTTTAGGCAGCATATTTTGCTTGTAGGGCAGCTTAATTAATCAGAAAACAGTTGCTTTGCTATTCACTAGGAGCCTCTGTTGGAAGGGGAGCATCCTAGGTCAGGCTAGGCAGTGTACTAGCCTACTTCTCCAGTTCTTCAGCTCTGGAAGCCACCCACATTTCACCTGTGTTCTTCCTCCCATACTTTTCCATCAGTTATTATCTGTGTCTGGTTTTCATTTAACTGATTATTGCATTGCACTTGAAAGATGATTCAGATTATCTTCCTGAATCTGAAATCTTATTTCAACTGTTACTTCAGGAAGTCTTCTTGTAATCTCAACTGGTTTAGAGCTGGGACCAAGTCAAAGAATATGGACCAAAAAAGTGGGTAATTAGCTGAGACTGTTTTGGTCGTTGGCTTGGCCACTGATACAGCAAGGACATTTAAGGCATCCATGGATTCACAGTTTCACATAGGAAGGAAAATCCTTCCCTGATAATTAGCAGAGGTTAATCCCAATAGCGTAATCTCAAGATGGCAGAACATAACACAAAGTTGGGAAAACCTGAAAAAATTCTCTAATCCATGTTCATAGCTCATTCCATGGCTAAGAATTTGGGTAGCAAGACTAAGATCCCTGAGAAGAAGTGCTGGTAAAACTGGGACTCAGATGAGCACACTTTGGTTTTAGAAGAATCCCTTGCAACGGACATATGTATAATGCAAGGTTACTAAGATGATAAAAAGAAAAATTGCAGGTTTAGGCAAAAGCTCAATTTTACACTGTTGTCAATTTGGAGACAGTAAGAAAATTCTGTAACTTCCAACCTTTGTGGTTATTCAAGATTCTTTCCTGTTAGATTTGACAAAAAGGTCTTTTGGCTGTGTAATTCCTAACCTGATCAACTGGCATTATTGAGCTTTCTGCCGTGGCTGGCTCAGAAACTAGAGTAGACATAGACTTCTATGTGGATAATTAGCTTCCAGAATAACGGTAGTAAATTCCAAGGGATGACAGAATAACTGAGTCTTGAAAAATGTTCCTGTATCGACTTCGGCCGTGTTTGTCATGATAGTGTTAGAACTGGCAGTACCCATAGGTGCAAAGTCACTTTGGGCCAGACTTTCATCTAAAGACATATTTTTCATCAAAAGACAAGGTAACTAGTTAAGACTTGGCACTTTTCAACAATTATGATGAAGAAATAAAATATACGAGGGATTAGTTTCCTGTTGGAGATTACTCCTAAATTAGCTCTAGCTACCAGATTAAAAAAACATCAACTTTTGGATAATAGGCATATACTTTATGTCTATCATAGACAGTGAAGGGATTCTCTTTTCACACATGGAAAATTGAGACATGTGTCACAATTTATTTTATTAAGTTGAAATTAACACATTCATATTTGGATGTCTGGGAAGAGTAGGAGGAGTAAGCCTGGGGAAAAGGAGAAACGGTGGGGAAAAGTACTTGATGCAGAACTTCCCAAACTCTGTTTCCCTTCTTCTTAACACCCCCCCCCCCCCCCACC